>NW_027208626.1:0-51724 GCF_027789765.1 Dendropsophus ebraccatus
ATGTATTGGGGGATGCTGCACAGAGGGACTATGTATTGGGGGGGATGCTGCACAGAGGGGGCTATGTCTTGTGGGGGCATGCTGCACAGAGGGGCTATGTATTGGGGGGATGCCGCACAGAGGGGCTATGTATTGTGGGGGGATGCTGCACAGAGGGGCTATGTAATGGGGGGATGCTGCACAGAGGGGCTATGTATTGGGGGGATGCTGCACAGAGGGGCTATGCATTGGGGGGATGCTGCACAGAGGGGCTATGTATTGGGGAATGCTGCACAGATGGGGCTATGTATTGGGGGATGCTGCACAGAAGGGGCTATGTATTGGGGGGATGCTGCACAGAGGGGCTATGTATTGGGTGATGCTGCACAGAGGGGCTATATTTTGGGGGATGCTGCACAGAGGGGCTATGTATTGGGGGATGCTGCACAGAGGGGCTATATTTTGGGGGATGCTGCACAGAGGGGCTATGTATTGGGGGATGCTGCACAGAGGGGCTATGTATTGGGGGATGCTTCACAGAGGGGCTATGTATTGGGGGGGATGCTGCACAGAGGGGCTATGTATTGGGGGATGCTGCACAGAGGGGCTATGTATTGGGGGATGCTTCACAGAGGGGCTATGTATTGGGGGGGATGCTGCACAGAGGGGCTATGTATTGGGGGATGCTGCACAGAGGGGCTATGTATTGGGGGATGCTGCACAGAGGGGGTTATGTATTGGGGAATGCTGCACAGAGGGGGGCTATGTATTGGGGGATGCTGCACAGAGGGGGCTATGTATTGGGGGATGCTGCACAGAGGGGGCTATGTATTGGGTGATGCTGCACAGAGGGGCTATGTATTGTGGGGGATGCTGCACAGAGGGGCTATGTATTGGGGGATGCTGCACAGAGGGGCTATGTATTGTGGGATGCTGCACAGAGGGGGCTATGTATTGTGGGGGGGGGGGTGCTGCACAGAGGGGGTTATGTATTGTGGGGGGATGCTACACAGAGGGGGCTATGTATTGGGGGATGCTGCACAGAGGGGCTAAGTATTGGGGGATGCTGCACAGAGGGGCTATATTTTGGGGGATGCTGCACAGAGGGGGCTATGTATTGAGGGATGCTGCACAGAGGGGCTATGTATTGCGGGGATGCTGCACAGAGGGGTTATGTATTGGGGGATGCTGCACAGAGGGGCTATGTATTGCGGGGATGCTGCACAGAGGGGTTATGTATTGGGGGATGCTGCACAGAGGGGGCTCTGTATTGGGGGATGCTGCACAGAGGGGCTATGTATTGCGGGGATGCTGCACAGAGGGGTTATGTATTGGGGGATGCTGCACAGAGGGGCTATGTATTGGGGGGATGCTGCACAGAGGGACTATGTATTGGGGGATGCTGCACAGAGGGGGTTATGTATTGGGGGATGCTGCACAGAGAGGGGCTATGTATTGGGGGGATGCTGCACAGAGGGGGCTATGTATTGGAGGATGCTGCACAGAGGGGCTATGTATTGGGGGGATGCTGCACAGTGTGGCTATATTTTGGGGGATGCTGCACAGAGGGGGCTATGTATTGGGGGATGCTGCACAGAGGGGCTATGTATTGGAGGATGCTGCACAGAGGGGGGCTATGTATTGGGGGATTCTGCACAGAGGGGCTATGTATTGGGGGATGCTGCGCAGAGGGGCTATGTATTGGGGGGATGCTGCACAGAGGGGGCTATGTATTGGGGGATGCTGCGCAGAGGGGTCATATATTGGGGGATGCTGCACAGAGGGGCTATATTTTGGGGGATGCTGCACAGAGGGGGTAATGTATTGGGGGGATGCTGCACAGAGGGGGCTATGCATTCTGATCTCCCATACAGCATCCAGTGTACAATACACCTAAGATCCTCCAACTATAACAGCTGGAGACACTACAACTCCCAACATTTACTGAGAGTCTACAGCTCTTAGAATATGTTGGGATTTGTAGTATAGTGAATAGACAATCCTATGATAACAACTGGCGCTGTAGAGATTTATCGCTGGACCTTCAGGATCCTCTACATAGCAATTATTTTTAAAGGGTCATCCTCTCAGAAACTTCAACTCTCATTATACCCTGAGAGATTTAGTGTAGGGTATTCTGAGAGTTCTAGTTCGACTGAAAACATGTTATTCATTAGGAAGTTGTCACAGATACTGATGAATCAAGGAAAGGGTCGGGTCAGCATGTCCTGTCTCACTGGATTTTTATTGGTGGGCCCCAAGGATCATTTCCTCTGGTGGGCCCCAGGTACCCCAGTCCGACACTGTATATATATATATATATATATATATATATATATATATATATATATGTTTATTTATTTTTATTTAAAGGAGTACTCCAGTCATCATGCAAAAAATAAAATTTATTCTTAGAACGTATCTAGCAGACAATACACAGAACCCTGCTGACATGGTCATTTTTGTAATTACATATCAATAAATAGTTGTACCATGCCGGGTTTGTTACAGCGCGCTCTCCTCCAGTGCTCTCCTCCATTTGCGGCAAATCCGGAGCTCCATGCTATCTCACACACGGAGAGTGACCGGCACAGTTCCTCACAGCTCGGCCGCTATGGAGGATGGCCGGGCTGCTGTGCACTGCGGGGGTCCATAGCTGTGCTGCTTGACAACGTCCCGGCTCTACAAGCAGATGGGGAAGCCTGTCATGGAATCCTCCCCCCCCCCCACCCCATTACAATGCGGAGGAGATGCTGCCGTGCGAGTGGTGGGGGGAGGATTCCACTACAGGCTTCCCCATCTGCCCGTATAGCCGGGACAATGTACCGCAGTCGTTGTGCCTTCCCTTCCATAGGCCATCCTCAGAACATTGTGCAAGAGCAGCGGTGGCCCCGTTCATCCATAGGGCACCTCCCCCTTGACAAACCCGAGCGACATGTCAGCGGTGCTGTATGATGGGGGATTACACTCCAGGCTTCCCTGTCTGCCTGTAGAGCCCGTAGAGGGACAATGTCCAGCGGCACCCCTCTTGTATGTCAGCATCTCAGTGGCTGTGTAATGGGGGGGGGGGGATATCACTGCAGGCTTCCCTGCCACCCCCTCTGTGACTCTCCAGCTGTTAAATTCTTTATTTAGAGAAACAGCAGGGAAACACAACAACACTCCAGTGCGCCAGTACACATAGCAAGTTGCGCACCAAAATAACACAGGAGCAGCTGTGTACAACTCCCATTATGCCTTGGTGACATTACATGACGGGAGTTGTAGTGATGCAACTTGGAGAGCTCCAGATTGCAGAACTACAACTCTCATCTTGTACTTTCACCACAACATGAGGATGGGGCTTGTAGTTATGCAACCAGGAGAACTCCAAGTTGGAAAACTACAACTCCCATAAAGTGTTGTCCCCACACCATGATCATGGGAGTTGTAGTTCTACAACCTAGAGCATTCCTGGTTGCATAATTACAACTCCCATCTTGTACCATCACCACAACATGAGGATGGGGCTTGTAGTTATGCAACCAGGAGAGCTTCAGGTTGCAGAACTACAAATCCCATACTGTACCATATATATTATAATTATTTTTTATTTTTTGACCTTAGAGATCACACTGTAGGCCCTGATCCAGTGATAGCATTGTCACATATTACTGCACATCTGGATAAATTCTTAGGCCAGGCCCATGGCTTATGTGTGCTATGTGATTTCCCTCTCTACCTTATAGGAGTATATTCCTTCCTATGTCCGCAGAGGTGCTGGAGATCACATAACACACACAGTGCATGAGCCCGGCCATAGACCACAGCCACCACCCAGCAGTTATCATGGCCCAACTAAGCCCCGCCCCCTGCATGGAACATGGCAAAATGGCAGTTGGAAATGGCTGAACATGGGGAATAAGTAACAGGGTGTAAGGTATTTATAGCTCCCCATTCTACACATCTCCTCCCATCACCACTGTCTCCTATGGGGGGGGGGGGGGGGCACCTATGTGATCATGTGACCAGGGAGGAGTATCTACAGGTACAGATACTCCTGGACAGGACACCCCACTATGTACACAACCCCATCTCTATACAAACATCCCACAGTGTATCCTATCTGCTATACCCTGCTATACTGGATGGGGAATTCTCACTCACATGTTCCTCGTAGACAACGGGAAAGTCCGTATCCTCCACGAACTGGTCCTCCTCGCTGTAGATGATGTTCAGCTCTTCCTCCATGACTATAAGTCTTCTCCTGTCGTCAATCTCTCACAAATCGCCTATGTGTGTGAGAAAATAAAAGATTACATGGAGAAAACTGATTAAAAATAGAAAATAACAAAAAATACCAGGAGCCAATGGATATGCATACTTACAGTCCAACTACTAATAAAGCTCTGAAGGGTCCAGTTTGTAAACAAATGACATCATGATTTTCAATAATCTTTATTTAAACATCTTGAATACAAACACTTGTACTAACCATACAATGAACAGTCGGCCATTGGCAGGAATTAGGGTGAATAAAATCTTGGTCTATGCGCTCGGCTGTAGTATTTTCTTATGATTTATACTGATATTTGATAATGTTGCTCAAAAAATAAAAAAAATACATTTGATAAAAGGTTGCATTCCCTTCCTATAAGAATAGTTTTTCCCATATAATTACTATTTTATTCATAGTTTTATATAAGGGTAATAAGTGATTATTATTACATATCTGCCGCTTCTTTCCCGCCTGCTCTGCCTGTGTAGGGTTCAGGTCTCTTTTGGGGTTTAGTGTTTATGTTCATCTTGACTATTGTGCACAGTTTGCCATAGGCGGCCATTATAACAAATATGTGTATAGAGAAGTCCAGTCTCCTACACTCAATACACTTCAGCCTGTGACAATATGGGGCATTGCATCTGGTTACAGGGGGCATAGCTAACTACTATTGTTATTGTATATGGCGACAGAGAGCCTCTCTAGCTACATAGGGCATTGTTTCTGGCTTCAGGGGCCACTGTATCTGGGTATAGGGGCCATAATGTATATGGTTAAAGGAGACATTGGGCGACATGTATCATTTATTATATCATTTATTAAATATATGTATCATATATTTTTCGGCGGAAATGGGCGATTTGCGAATATTTCATTTTTAACACTAAAAGATACGCCGAAAATCTACTTCACCTTTTAGGTGGCGTAAGTTTTCGGCTGTGCGTACCAACGCGCACGGGATTTATGTAGAGGCGGTCCACCTCTACATAAATCTCCGTAGCGCCGGAGATGCGGGGACATTTATAAGTCCGGCGTAAAAAAACGCTGGACTTAATAAATGTCCCCCATTGTGTTTTGTTATGGGGGGCGTATCTAGTGGTAAGGGTCATTCCAACTGGGGCACATTGTATCTGGCTATAGCAGACATGGAATTTGATCCAGGTAGTATATCTAGTAACAAGGGATATTGTATCTGGTTATAGGGGCATTGTATCTAGTTATAGGGGTATTGTATCTGGTTATAGGGGTATTGTATCTGGTTATAGGGGTATTGTATCTGGTTATAGGGGTATTGTATCTGGTTATAGGGGCATTGTATCTGGTTATATGGGTATTGTATCTGGTTATAGAGGTATTGTATCTAGTTATAGAGGTATTGTATCTAGTTATAGGGGCATTGTATCTGGTTATAGGGGCATTGTATCTGGTTATAGGGGCATTGTATCTGGTTATAGGGGTATTGTATCTGGTTATAGGGGCATTGTATCTGGTTATAGGGGTATTGTATCTGGTTATAGGGGCATTGTATCTGGTTATAGGGGCATTGTATCTGGTTATAGGGGCATTGTATCTGGTTATAGGGGCATTGTATCTGGTTATAGGGGTATTGTATCTGGTTATATGGGTATTGTATCTGGTTATAGAGGTATTGTATCTGGTTATAGAGGTATTGTATCTAGTTATAGGGGCATTGTATCTGGTTATAGGGGCATTGTATCTGGTTATAGGGGCATTGTATCTGGTTATAGGGGTATTGTATCTGGTTATATGGGTATTGTATCTGGTTATAGAGTTATTGTATCTGGTTATAGAGGTATTGTATCTAGTTATAGGGGCATTGTATCTGGTTATAGGGGCATTGTATCTGGTTATAGGGGTATTGTATCTGGTTATAGGGGCATTGTATCTGGTTATAGGGGCATTGTATCTGGTTATAGGGGCATTGTATCTGGTTATAGGGGCATTGTATCTGGTTATAGGGGCATTGTATCTGGTTATAGGGGCATTGTATCTGGTTATAGGGGCATTGTATCTGGTTATAGGGGTATTGTATCTGGGGAAGGGGCATTACTAATGGCTACAGGGCTCCATATTAATGGGGAAGGGGCATTACTAATGGCTACAGGGGTCCATATTACTGGGGAAGGGGCATTACTAATGGCTACAGGGGTCCATATTACTGGGGAAGGGGCATTACTAATGGCTACAGGGGGCACTGTTACTGGGGGAGGGGCATTACTAATGGCTACAGGGCTCCATATTACTGGGGAAGGGGCATTACTAATGGCTACAGGGGTCCATATTACTGGGGAAGGGGCATTACTAATGGCTACAGGGCTCCATATTACTGGGGAAGGGGCATTACTAATGGCTACAGGGCTCCATATTACTGGGGAAGGGGCATTACTAATGGCTACAGGGGGCACTGTTACTGGGGGAGGGGCCTTACTAATGGCTACAGGGGACACTAATATTTGAGAAGGAAGCATAATAACTGGGACATACAGGTCAGTCACATTGTTATTGAGGGATCTGATCTGGAAAGGAGCTGCTGACAGAGCCTATGGCTGCAGTGGGATCTTAGTCCTTGGGGTCTCATTGAGTAAATCATATCACTTGGGGGTACTCTTCTTCCTTCTCTAATACCTGACCCTCTGCATCTCTTTCCTTCTGCCTAAATTCCTTTTTCCTTTTGTCTATTCCTATTTTAAGGATTCTCCTTAAGTGTTAGCGTCATCTCAAACTATACAGTCTGTAGCTGTATTTCAGTTTTTCTCCAAGATCTTAAGCATTCGATATAAGTATTCAGCAGGACTCGCTTAGATGATTCTATACTGAAGTTCTAGTATTTTCTTAAAGGGGTTGTCCAGCAAAAATCTTTTTCTTTCATATCAACTGGTGTCAGAAAGTTATATAGATTTGTAATTTACCTCTATCAAAAAATCTCAAGTCTTCTCATACTTAGCTGATACTTAGCTGATACTTAACTCATTAGCTGCTGTATGTCCTGCAGGAAATGTTTTATTTTCAGACTGAGGCAGTGCTCTCTGCTGACATCTCTGGCCGAGACAGGAACTGTCCAGTGCAGGAGAGGTTTTCTATGGGGATTCATAGAAAACCGAGAGAGAGAGTTCCTGTCTTGGCCAGAGAGGACAGCAGAGAGCATTGTGTCAGCCTGAAAATAAAACACCAATTCCTGCAGGACATACAGCAACTAATAAGTATGGGAAGACTTGAGATTTTTTAAAAGAAGTAAATTACAAATCTGTATAACTTTATGACATCAGTTGATTTTCGCAGGATAACCCCTTTAAACCTTTAGAGATTGTGCCACACAATTCTGCCTGTAAACAGGCCCACTTATATACGTGTATAGCACAGTTCTATTGCTCACCTAGGCCCACCTAGATGGTTGTATGGCCTGACTCTAATATTCCCATAAGCCCACCCAGATGATCACAGAGCACAGCTCCAACAATCACCTAGGCCTAACTAGAGGGCTAAATAGCACAGTTCCCACTTTCATCTCGGCAATCATAGATAGTTATAGTTACTGTTTCAGTGTTAACCTAGGCCTACTTACATGATTATATAAGTCAGCTCCAATATTTGCCCAGTCCCACCCAGGTGAACATATAGCACAGCTCCAACAATCACCTAGACCCCTTCAGATAATTATAAACCACCCTTAGCACCCATTTACACAGAAAGATTATCTGCCAGATTATCTGCTAAAGATTTGAAGCCAAAGCCAGGAATGGATTTGAAAAAAGGAGAAATCTCAGGCTTTCCTTTATGACCTGATCTCTGTTTATAGTCTGTTTCTGGCTTTGGCTTCAAATCTTTGTCAGATAATCTGTCAGATAATCTTTCTGTGTAAATGGACCCCTGAAATGTTCAGCCAAGCCCACCCAGGGTACTACTCCTCCCCTGGACCATTTCTTTCCCTAATATTGCCCTCTTAAGGGGGGGAGCTCCCTGCAATACCTTTTTTTCCCACCAGAATAGACACAATTTCTTCCCAATATTTTCTCAGTTGGGCACATGCCCAGAAGAAATGTAACGTATATAATCAGTCTTCACCTTGTAGTGTTTGGATTTTAATAATACCGTCACTCTGTGCAACCTCAAAGAGTCTTTTATCCTTTTGTCAGCATGTTTCAATTGAAAATAAGTGCAGATCGGTCAGGGTCCGGCTGCTGAGAACCCAAGGGGCTGGCACCAGACCAAAATGATAGTTACACTTTAAGACTACCCTCCATGAATAAATCCATTACTGTATAACCTTTCTCCTTACGGAATCCCTGATTTGATAGTTTTAGAAACTCTGGAAAATTTCTAAACTTCTGGAATTCTAAACTTCCATGAATCCTGCAAATTCTTTTTGTTTGTGAGTAAGGAGACCTAACCAATCCTTCGCATTCCATATTATTCTTACTCCACCTCATTTTAATTTGACAAATAATTTTTTTCTCCTTCTTCCTTAGAAAAAGTTTTTATCTATTCTGAATCTTTGTGGCTAGGCTACTTGACACTCTAAGGGTGCCCTTACACATAGGTTTTTTTGGGCGTCAATGTGATGCATAGCATTTTTGCCTTTCAGTGTGAAAGTCTTTGAGACTTTGGCCGTTATTCGGGTCTGCATTTTCCCCCGAAGTTTGTATTCAGGTCAAGATGTTGACTTATCAGCAGCTAAGTGCTACTTTACCCACTGATTGGCTGAAACCAGCTCTCAGGGTATGCTGGGAGTTGTAGTCTCTGAGAGAACAACACTTTAATAAATCAGTGTGTGCAGAGTCTCCTAGTGGCTGCAATCTGTGGGTGACAAGCATCAGCCCTGAAGGTCCAGCAATACATCTGTCTACAGCGGTAGTTATCAGAGGATTGTACTACTGTACTACAACTCCCAGCATATCCTGAGGGCTGCAGACTGTCAGTACATGCTGGGAGTTGTAGTGCCTGCAACAGTTGTAGTTGGGTCCTATACACTGGATGCTTTGTGGCATATAAGAATACATAGATCTGTGGGGGCTCAGTGTAGGGAAGTGACCCCAGAACATCACTAATAGGGTAGGGGTAGATGTTTTTGTTCTTTCCCCTATTAGTGCTGTTCTGGGGTCTCTCCTCTACACTGAGCCCCCACAGATCTATGTATTCTTATATGCCACAAAGCATCCAATGTATGATGCACCTAGGACCCAACTACAACAGCTACAGGCACTACAACTCCCAGCATTTACTTACAGTCTGCAGCCCTCAGGATATATGCTGGGAGTTGTAGTACTTGCAGCTCTTGTAGTTGGGTCCTAGTTTAAAAGTTTGCGCTAGTGTACTGTAGTGACCGCGGGGCTGTGTCAGTACACTACTGCAAACCAGTGGTGTAGCTATAGGGGTCGCATCGGTCACCAGGGGGAGAATCTGGGGAGGCAGGGGGAGCAGCTGGGGAGCAGGGTTAACAGCTGTGGGGCAGAGGGAGCAGCTGGGGGGCAGGGGGAGCAGCTGAGGTGGCACGGGGAGTAGATGGGGGCAGGAGGAGCAGCTGGGATGAAAGGGGCAGGGGGAACAGCTGGGGGGCAGTGGCAGAAGATGGGGGAAGGGGGAGCAACTGTGGGGCAGAGGGATCAGCTGGGGTAAGGGGGAGCAGCTGGGGTGGCAGAGGGAGAAGATGGGGGGCAGGGGGAGCAGCTAGGGTGGCAGGGGGAGTAGATGGGACAGGAGGAGCAGCTGGGGTGACAGGGGCAGCAGCTGGAGTGGCAGTGGTAGTAGATGGGGGCAGAAGGAGCAGCTTGGGTGACAGGCAGGGGGAGCAGATTGGGGCAGCTGGGGTGACAGGGAGAAGATGGGGGCAGCTGGGGTGGCAGAGGAGAAGATGGAGTGGCAGGGGGAGAAGATGGGGGGCAGGGGAGCAGCTGGGGTGGCAGGGGGAGAAGATGGGGGCAGGGGGAGCACAGACAGCCTCTATCACAGGCCAGAAGCTCACAGCTACAGCCTCACGGTACCCGAACTTCTCTCCTGCTTGAGAATTTCGGGACCGCAGGGCTGCAGCTGTGAGCTTCCGACCTGTGATAGATCCTGGGCCTATGGCGGCAGGGGTTCTAAATATTTTTTTAATAAAAAAACATTTGCTTCCCTGCGGGTGCCGCCTCCCGCAAAGCGCCGCCCTAGGCACCGAACCATGGGTGCCTAGTGGCAAATACGGCCCTGTATGTACACAGTGACCCCAGCAGCAGAATAGTGAGTGCTGCTCTGGAGTATAATACAGGATGTAACTCAGAATCAGTACAGGATAAGTAATGTAATTTATGTACACAGTGACCCCACCAGCAGAATAGTGAGTGCTGGCGTGGAGTATAATACAGGATGTAACTCAGAATCAGTACAGGATAAGTAATGTAATGTATATACACAGCGACCCCATTAGCAGAATAGTGAGTGCAGCTCTGCAGTATAATACAGGATGTAACTCAGGATCAGTACAGGATCAGTAATGTAATGTATGTACACAGTGACCCCACCAGCAGAATAGTGAGTGCAGCTCTGGAGTAGACTGGAGGATAGGCGGGTGTGGTCACTCTCAGTGTGTGTAGGTGTGTCTGTCTGTGCTCCTGAGCTCCAGAGAGAGAGGCTGATTTTCCACCTGCCTTTCCCAGGAGTGTGGCAGGCTCCTGGGAGAGGCTTTCAGCATGGATCCCCGGGAATCCCAGGCCTCCATCTCCCGAACCAGGCCGGCGGGGGGTGGAGAGGAAAAGCTACCGGCCAGCGCTCCAGCCTGTGGACTGAGGAGATCTGGAAGGGTCCGCAGCAATGTGGCCCCTGGCCCCCAGGCAATGACTTCCAGTGATGGAGGAAAGAAAACTGCGGCTAAGAAAACTCCAGCAGTGTCCAGGAGTCAGCCGGTGGAGATGTGGGGTGAGCGAGGCCCCAAGGAGTCTGCCAGCACGTACTGCTCCCGCATCACCGCTAAGTTTGCGGAGTACGAACAGCTTGGGAAGGAACTGAAGGCAGCAAGAGAAGATCTGCGCTTTCTCAGGTACCAGGCGAATACGGCTCCCAAGAGGAAGAAACCCGAGTTCTCTCCCAGGATCAGGTCCCTGGGTGCCCAGGTAAAGGGGATAGAGGAGAGGAGGGCGGCCATCCTAGAAGGGAGCGACCTGTTCAGGGAGAAATTGCACAATGAGGATCGCTTTGCCACTATGAAATCCCCTAGCAGCAGAGCGGATGATGGGGGTGATGCTGCAGGAGATGGGGAGAGTAGTAGTGGTGAGGAGGAAGAAATGGAGGCTGAGGAGGCTGTGAAAGCTGAGGACTTGGTGGAGTGTAAGGAGGAGGACTGTGTGGTGAATGAAGACCCCTCTGATGTCACCCAAAGTACCCCCCAAAGCATGCAGGAGAGCTACAGTATTATGGCAGCGCAGGTGGCCCTGCCAGACACTGATGATGATGATGATGATGGTCTGTCAGATGGAGGACTACTACAGGCCATAATCAGGCAGGAGTCCCCCCTGAGGATGGAGGCCTTCACATTTGGAGAAGATCTTGGTGAGAATGTTCCTGTAAAAAGAAAAGCAGCCAAAAAGCAAGAAAGTGTGAGTCTTGTATTTACTCCATTCCAGCAGTCCGGGGCGGCTGAGAAGTCAGTCCGGGCGGCTGGTGACTCCTCTACACTGCCAGTCCCCATTTCTGATGTGGAATGGGGCCAGCAAGGAGGAGAGAGAGATGGCAAGATGGCGGAGAAAGCCGCTCCTGCTTGTGTCAGTAGTGGGGGCGGCCATAGTAAAGGTAAAGAAGGGCCGGACAGGAAGGTTCAGGGCCACTCGGGAGTCTCTGGTGCTGCAGGACGCTCCTCTGTGGGGGGTGCCCGGGCATCAGAGACTGGTATGGAAATTTCCAGTATGTCACATCCACCTGGAGTGACAGCGGTTCCGGTTGCCGTGTCTCCTGCTGTGGGCTCTGCGGGGTCGCAGCGGGATGGCGCGTCTTCTGGGAACGCAGTAGACAACTCTCCCAGGGCAAGAACATTGGAGCCTATAACGGGTTCCAGCGGGAGAGTTCATGGTGATGCGGGGCCATGTGCGTCACCTGTCATGGCATCTGCAACTAAAGAGACTGGGACAAAGATCAATAAAACAGTGATAAAACCTGCCACACTGATCCATAAAGCCAGCCCAGCTACTGAGTGTATGGAGGTGACGGATGGGGGGAGTAGTAGTAGTATGAATGTTGTGCAGACTGGGGGAGGGAGTGGTGTTATTGATGGGAGTGGTAGTGGTGTGCATGATGGGGATGTGAGTGGTTTGAATGCTAGGGGTGGTGAAGTTAACCCTTCAGGTGCCACTGGAGAAGTGGCAATTCTCAGGGCAGATATTGCTGGGCTATATTCTGGTAATGCGGTTACTAGTCAGTCTGGGCCGGGTCCGGCTGCCCCTCCGGCTGCCGTCAGGAGTTACGCTAATGTTGCGGCAGCCGGAGGTCCAGGGAGATCTTCACTTCCACCCCCTGGGGAGGGTCACTTGCAACGACGCCTTCTGGAGGCACTTAGGAAAGGAGATAGAACGCTCCAGGTAGAGGGGAGGGAGGTCGACTTGTCCTTCTACATAGAAAGACATGGACTTGGAGCCTTCCGAGAGAACAATGGGGAAGTGGTCTGGTCGCTTCCAACACCCGGGCAGGAGGTGGGCCGTAGGAACGTGGCCCGTCTGGTATGGAGAGGCAGTGATGCGTGCCCACAGAGAGGGAAGGTGGTGGAGCTTCTCTTCCAGATGAGGTTCAAGGCCAGTGACATCTTTGCCTTGATCCACCCCTACGGCTCCTCTGAGTTCGACATCAGCTTTGTAAGACCAGAGGGGCTTGAACTTTTCTGGTCTAATTATGAGCTGGTGAAGGACGAGCCCGGATGGCGAGATTTCGTTGTTAAAGCGATATCTCGCCAGAGCATGGTAAAGAAAGTGACCGTCTTGACACGTAACGAATCACTTTCTTGTTATGACATCATGACTTGGTTGGGCAGGTACGGGGAAGTGACGGACGTTCCCCGGAAGAACTTAGATCAGCATGGCATCTGGTCTGGGGCCTGGACGTTCTCAGTCCGTCTAAAACGTTCAGGCAATACTGTTGCGCACATACCATCAGCCGCTTTCCTTGGTCGCGACAGAATCCAGGTCTTTTACCAGGGGCAACCGAAGCTGTGCCACAGGTGCGGTGATCCCACCCACTTTAGCGCAAACTGCTCTAAGCTGATGTGCGCACTGTGCGGTGCGGAGGGTCATCTTGCTGCATCCTGTGGCCGGATTAGGTGCCACCTGTGTGGTGACCTTGGTCACCCATTTAGTAGGTGTCCCCGTTCTTTCTCTTATGCTGCAGCCACCCGAGCTGGGGAGAGCCCTGAGGTTGCCTCAGCGGGGGAGGGGACCAGCAGAGGAGAGGGAGCACCAGAGCCAAGGAAGAGAACTGACAAGGAAAAGCGTAAGAGCCCCACTCAGCTTAGGCGAGAGAAAATGCGCAGAGGGAGCAAGGACCTTGGAAGTTCCAAGATGGTCGGGGTAGTCCAGGGTCCTGCTCCTGGCGTTGGCTCAGATGGTCAGGCTGAGGCTTTGGGGGGCGCTGAACTAGATGAAGAGATGGGGAGACTGCGCAAAGAGGAAAGCGAGGCTATAGCCATCTCCTCAGGTTCTTCCCAGTATGAAAGTCTGGATGAGGATGGAGGGAGATGGCAAGAGGAAAAACCTAAGCGCAGCAGAAGGAAGAATGTTAAGAAGATGCCTAAAAAATCTAAGGCGACTTCTTCGTCTTCCCAAAAAATTATTAAAGGCCAGATGTCAAAGGAAGCTCCGACTGACCCCCCTCTGATCGGTCTATCTAACAGATATCAGTCCCTCAGTGAAGGAACCTCTCCATTTATAGAGGGGGAGGTTGAGGGACTGGTGTCTAGGGCAGAGGAACCTCCAGGAGGTGCCGAGCCTGCTCCCCCAGAGGTACTTTCCTCAGGGGGTCAGGTGGCCTCAGGTGGTGGAAGTGAAGATCAAGAGATGGATATATCCACCTCTCTAAAACGGTCTAAGGAACCATCTAAGGGGTCTTCCTCTGATGTTGAAGGGGGTGGAAAGAAAAAGGGAAAGAAAACAAGTAAGTAGGGGTTTAAGGCCGTCCAACTCAATCACCCATGATGGCGGCACTCACCCCATTGACGCTGGCATCCATTAACTGTGCCAGCATTAAGTCGGATACGGCTAGATTTGCAGCCTTTGATTTTCTCGGTCGTATTAACGCCGACATTTTGTTTTTGCAGGAGACCAGGTTGACAGATCTAGCCTCTCTAATAAAAGCCAAGAGAGAGTGGAGGCATGGGCCTTCACACTGGTCTCTTGCGGCTGAGCCGTATAGTGGGGTGGCGGTCCTTTTTACCGCTCCTGTAGAATGCAGACGGGTTATCGAGTTGGAAATGGGGAGGTGCCTGATCTTGGATGTCCTCATGAAGGGGCAAGAGCTCAGGCTCATTAACATCTATGCCCCACAGACTAAGTGGGACCGTAAAAGCCTTTTTATGAGGATTAAGCCCTTTCTTTTTACGAGTCGGCAGGTGGTCTTTGGTGGAGACTTCAACACTATCACGAGGTCTCAGGACAGGAGAGGCGCCAAAGACAAGCTGGCTTATGATAGCATGGCCCTGATTAGTATAGTTAGGGAAGCTCGCCTAGAGGATGCCCACATCCGGACACCCTCGGGCCACGCGGGTTTCACCTATCATCGAGGTAGCTGCAGGTCTAGATTAGACAGGTTTTATTTAAAGGAGGAAGCCGTCTCTTCCGCAGTGTCCGTGGTTGAGGTGGAGTTCTCCGACCACTGTCTAATTTTGTTTTCCCTGAATGTTTCAGAGACCCCCCGGATGGGTAGAGGCTACTGGAGGCTGAATTCGTCCCTCCTGGAAGAAGCAGAGGTAAGACAGTCCTTTGAGGATTTTCTTCAGAGTCAGGTACCTCTACTGGGCCTATGTAGTAGTAAGTCAGAGTGGTGGGAGATATTCAAGAAGCGGGTTGCGAGGTTCTTCCGCCAGCTCTCGAGCCTCAGATCTCTGAATAGGTATCGTGTGTATCAGGGCCTGAGGAGGAAACTCGAGCATCTCGTCTCGACTGGAGGTAGTAGAGAGGAGATCTCCAGAGTGAAAGCCTTGCTCATGAGGTGTCGGTATGATAGGCACGCATCTTTAGTTTTTGAGAGGGATTTTGGGAGGTACCGCTCACCCGACCCCTACAGAAACTGTAAGATGTCAGTGAGTAGTAAGATTGTGACTGGACTGGTTGATAGTACGGGATCTCTGAACCGGTCCAGATCAGGGATCCTGGAGGTCGTCAGATCCTTTTACTCACACCTCTTGGGGAGGAAGGATCTAGATCGAGATGTGATGTCGGGTTTCCTGGCTGAAACCGTTCCTGAGCCAGGGGTAGACCCCTCTCTTGATGTTTTGGCAGAAGAGATCAGGGAAGAGGAAGTTAGACTGGCGATTGAAGGGCTTGCCCTCAAGAAGTCGCCAGGTCCAGATGGCTTAACATCTGAGTGGTATAAGACCTTCAGGGACCTCTTGGTTCCCCTCTTGACCGAGGTCTTCAATGAGTGTCTTTCCTCGGACGCTCTGCCAAGGTCAATGAGGAGGTCAGCCCTGATTCTTCTGTCAAAGGGTAAAGATTCGAGCCGCATTGAGAATTGGAGGCCCATAGCTCTTCTCAATGTGGACAGGAAGATTCTGGCCAAGATACTGTTTAATCGGCTGGTGAAGTTTGCACCCCGGCTCCTTTCGGAGGCTCAGCACTGCTCTGTTCCAGGCCGAAGCACCTTAAGTGCTGTCCTTAGTGTCAGGGAGGCAGTGGAGCGGAGTAGTGCGGGTCTTTGGAAGGGGTACTTGCTGTCCTTGGATCAGGCCAAAGCATTTGATCGGGTGAACCACGAGTACCTCTGGTCTGTCCTTCTGAGATATGGCCTACCAGATACTTTTGTCAATTGGCTTAAGATCTTGTATGCAGGGGCAGAGAGTTTCCCGCTGGTGAACGGTTGGTCTGGCCGCTCTTTTGAGGTTGGGTCTGGTGTTCGCCAGGGCTGTCCTTTGAGCCCACTGTTGTATGTGTTCGCGATCGACCCTTTCCTTAGGAGGGTTGGTTGTGGACCATTGGCAGGGGTCGGGATGAGCCTGGAGGAGCCAGAAGCCACCCTGAGAGTGGTAGCATACGCTGATGATGTCACTATCTTTGTGTCCTCGAGAGAGGAGGTCGATGTGGTGATGTCGGAGGTGGACCGCTACTCAGAGGCATCTGGGTCCAGCATCAACCCGGATAAGTGTGAAAGTCTCTGGCTGGGAGGGGGAGATCCCGAGTTTGATCTCCCGGACACCCTTCCAGAGCCCCAAGACTCGGCAAAAATCCTAGGCATTACATTCGGCCAGGGTGATTACCCCACTAAAAACTGGGATGGTAGGCTCCAGGATGCCACTCGGAAGGTGGACCAGTGGAAGGGTTGGTCCTTAACCTTAAGGGAAAGGGTACACCTGATCAAATCGTACCTGCTCCCTTTGTTCATCTACCTGGGCAGTGTGTGTATCTTGCCAGAGGCTTCCTATACTAGGATCTACAGCCTGTTCTTCCAGCTGTTATGGGGGAATAGGCTGAACCTGGTCAAGAGAGAGGTTACGTACCGCACGAGGAGACTTGGGGGTTTGTCTATGGTGAACCCTGTGGTGTTCTTAGTGAACACCTTCTTGAAAGCTAACATCGCAAACCTCTGGAAAGAGAGGGCTCCTCCGTGGGTACTCTCCTGCAGGGAATGGTTTCGGCCTTTCTTCCAGGAATGGGAGACAGGAGGGCGAGTGAAGGACCTTCGTACACCCCATGGATATCTTCCGGCTTACGCTACCCCGACTCTGAAGATGGTACGTCGGTGGGGTCTGGGAATGTGGGAGATCAGGACTCAGTCGAGGAAATTCCTTGACCAAAGGGTTCTGTTGACCCATTTCCAGAAGCCCCTGGCGCTCAGGGACTGCCCAGGCCAGGATCTAGAGGTTGGGCTTAGTCTTTTAAACTCGAAACGGATCCCTCAGAAGTTTTGGGATTTGGCCTGGCGCTGTTTCCAGGGGAAGCTATATGTGAGGGACAACTTGAAGTGCAGGAGCTCCGATGATCGGGGGTGTCCCCGTGAGGAGTGTGGTAATACGCTAGAGAGTATGGATCATTTCCTGCTTCAATGTCCCTTCAATATAGGGGTTTACACCAGGGTGGGCGCCTCCATAGGTTGGAGTCAGTTAGTCAGTCTCACCTATCCGGAGTGGGCTTATGGGGCATTCAGGAACCTGGGTGGCCGAGATCGCTGCACGTTATTTCTAGTCAGCTTAGTGGTTAGGTACCACACGTGGAACGCACGGTGTCTAGTATCTACACAGCGTAGAGTCCTCTCCGAGGTGGAGGTCTGTAGGAACATCACTGGTGACCTTGGGAAGATCAGGTCTTTGGAGTATGGCAGGCTGGGTACCAGTAGGGCTTCTCTCCTGTGGAGAGGTTTTTCTTTCGCTGTGCCCTAGGTACTGAGCCCACTGGGTGAGGTGCCATAATTATGGTTAGGGAGAGAGCAGGTAGGGACAGCAGTAGGGAAAGCGCGTAGGGTCAGTTTAAACTTAGGGTTAGAGATAGGGGGAGAGTAGGGTAAGATGGTAAGGGATAGTTTATAAATTTCTGGTACCCGGTCTGCCATCCTCCGATCCCGGTGGAGGGCTGGTGCATGCCACTTTAGATTTTTGTTTTGTTTTTCTGGTCAGCAGTAGGTATAAAGGGCTTACAGGCTACCGAACTTGGGCCTTATTATAATTGTGTATAATATTGTTCTGTTATGTTATTATGGTGTGCTATGTTTATGTTAATATATGTTTTGTGATAAGTGTAGGCAGGGTTATGGCTGAATAAGCCATGTGAGCTTTATGGACATAATAGTCATTGTATATATTGTATATATGAGGGGATACAGAATAGGTTGGGAGGGGGGATATGGGGGGCGGGGTCTGTGGGAAGGTGTGGGCTGAATGGAGCTGACACCAAAAATGGACTGAACTTTGACTCCATGAACTGAGCTCACACTGGGGTCTAGGGGAAGGTGGAGGGGCACGTGGGTAATAGATAGAATTGTTGTGTGTTTTCTTTCGCTGTTACTGGTTTAGGTACCTTTTTTTTTTTTTTCAGGGCAGCCGGGCCCGAGTGTTGTACTGGAATAACCAGTTAGTTAGTTAGTATTTTATTCTTATACTGATATATGTTATAAGCTTTCTTTTGGTTACGCCTGGATGGCTTTCATTTTCAGTTCATGTATAGTTATTGTTTGTAGTATCAGGTGGTCGTGTGTTGGTCTAGAGGTGGTTGTATGTGTGTTTATGTTTTGTTTATTTACTATAACCCAGGTTTGGGAGTTTTTTTTTTTTAGCCAGGGTGGCTTCTCTTTAGTTATGATTACAGCCGAGGATGGCTTTGTAGTTTAAGTTTTATGGCTTATTTTGCCTGGATTGAAAACATTTTTATTTATTTATTTTATTTTATTTATTTATTTATTTATTTAATTATTTATTTTTGTTAAGTAGGAATGCTGGGCTGGCTTGGTGGCAAAAGGTTAAAGATTTCATTTTGCTTTATACTATTATAATGGTTTATCATTATTATTTGTTATTTATGTAATTTACTGTTATGTTTAAGTTATGGCCAGATATGCCTTGTTTGTTAATTTTTCTATTTTTCTAATAAAAGAATTACAGGATGTAACTCAGGATCAGTACAGGATAAGTAATGTATGTACATAGTGACCCCACCAGCAGAATAGTGAGTGCAGCTCTGCAGTATAATACAGGATGTAACTCAGTTTCTCCAATTATTTTTTCTATATTATATATATTTAATCTGTGCAATGCTAAATAGGGATAAAAGAAGTTCTATGCAGTCTCTTCTAGCTGTATAGCACATCTGGAGTAATACTACTGTAGTAAAGGACCATGCTGGGACATCTCATTACTCATGTATAAATAATGAGCGGCTTCCACACAACCTCGGATGTAACAGACCCAGAAATGTTATTAACGGATTAAAATCAATCATGGCACATTTTCGTCTGTGGAAGGGGAACGCACGCCGAGGGCCGGTGGGCCACCAGCCAATATCTTTCATGCCTTGCAGAATCACTAAGTCACATAACATAAAGCAGGAGACATACCACAGCTTGGGAAACATTTCAAGTATTACATGTCATAGAAAGCTATGCTGTGACCTTGTCTGAACAACAACATTCAAGGACGAGTCTTCTGATATTAGAGAAGGTGTCTAAGGGAACACAATGCGGTCCCCACTAGGACAGGTTCATGTCATTGCAGCCCTCTACACTGGGACAGGATCATCCCCCCTGACTTATTTCTTAATGTTAATACAGATGAGACATCCAGAACAGTCTCCTACTATTCATATAAAGAGTGGTCCTGACTCTAACTTCTCATATCTTCCTTTATTTGGCTTACAGCTCTAAATTTTCTGCAACAATAAAATTCTTATCATCTGCGGCCACCACTAGGGGGCACTAACTGAAGACACATCATGACTGATAATAATAGTGATCATACATTTGTATACAGTGAGCTCACAAACCTACAATCTTACGGTTGGGGACTATTCACATAGATACAGTCATATGAGACAATAGTGAGTGCAGCTCTGCAGTATAATACAGGATGTAACTGTGATCAATTGTTGCATTTTTGGTAATATTTTTAAATTTTAATGTAATAAAATGCACAAATGTGAACAGAGAGCAATAGTTTTAGTGGCTGGAGGATAGTGATCCTGCAGAGTCCTGAGATGTGAGTAAGACCTGATTTCAGCACCAGCTCTCCGGACAGCTCCAAGTGCTGAATCCCTATAGAGAAGCAGAGTAGCAGAGATTTATAACTACAGGCTCATCAGGAGGTACTACAAGGCTCAGCATACCTTCTGCCAGGAAATATCAGGTCGCTCCCTGGTCCTAAAAGGATTTATCCTCTTCCCATAGTGAATCCTGGTGCCATCTATACCCCAGGAAAGGGATGAGCACACACCCGGCTGTCCACATAATGGAGAACCTGACCCATCAGACCAGTCACCTTCTTCTATTGCTCCATGTTCAGTTCTCTATTACAGACACTACTGGGGGGGACAGGGACTACTGGGGTATGACTGGTCTGCAGGGCCTCATACATCTCATGTGTGATCTGACTCCTTTCCACCATAGCCAGCAGGAATAATTTTTGTTTACAGGATGTAACTCAGGATTAGTACAGGATCAGTAATGTAATTTATGTACACAGTGACCCCACCAGCAGAATAGAGAGTGCAGCTCTGGGGTATGATACAGGATGCAACTCAAGATGAGTATAGGATCAGTTATGTAATGTATGTACACAGCATAGGACTGCCCCGGTATGAGGCCACCGTAACGTGGTGGGGTAGTTTACACCATTTTCAAGTGGTAACCAAGAGCCTCATTATTTTTGTGGAAGTTTTTTTGGCAGTTGGGGGGGGGGGGGGGCTGCTTTTAACTATTTCCATGTTTGTAGTGGGTCTGTATCTTGCCATTGCGGTGAGCTGTTGCATTTTTCTATGTTTTTGTGTGTTATGTACACAGTGACCCCATCAGCAGAATAGTGAGTGCAGCTCTGGGGTATAATACAGGATATAACTCGTGATCAGTACAGGATAAGTAATTTAATGTAAATACACGGTGACCTCACCAGCAGAATAGTGAGTGCAGCTCTGCAGTATAAAGCCATGTTCACACCCTGTAACAGACTAGCCGTTCCCTGACCCGGTCGGTCTCTAAAAAAAAGATCTTTGGCGCCGCAGCGTTCTGATGCAGGCGCATCCATGTGCGCCCGCATCAGAACTCCCCACAGCACACAATGAAACTTCGGCCGGGGCCGCTCGCTTCATTTAGTGAACTGATATGGCTGAATAGTGGCCGCAGAAAACTGACATGTCAGTTCTTTGCAGCGCTGCAGGGTATCCCAGCTGGATCGTATACTATGGGGGAGATTTATGAAAGGATGTAAATATACACCTGGTGTAAACCGTCCACAGCAGCCAATCACAGCTCCTCTTCTATTTTACCAGTGCTGAAAGCTGAGCTGTGATTGGTTGCTGTGGGCAGTTTACACCAGGTGTATATTTACACCCTTTCATAAATCTCCCCCTATGTGTATATGCTCCAGCCGAGATCCCATAGAAGAAAAGGCAACGTATGTTTCCGTACAAAGTACGGCCGTTGTTGCCGATTTCAACAACTGCCGTACTTTTACGGAAACATCCTTTGTGTGAACATAGCCTAATACAGGACGTAACTCAGGATCAGTACAGGATAAGTAATGCATGTACACAGTGACCTCACCAGCAGAATAGTGAGTGCAGCTCTGGAATATAATACAGGATGTAGCTCAGGATCTGTACAGGATCAGTAATGTAATGTATGTACACAGTGACCCCACCAGCAGAATAGTGAGTGCAGCTCTGGAGTATATTACACCTTTGTTCATAGGCTGAGCCTAGTGTTGCAGTTAAGCCCCATTTGACACTACAGATGACATGTAAGTTATCTCTTCTGCTTGGAGCATACAAGTCTCTGTTACAGGTGAATGTGGGTCATCAGCTGCGGCCGCTCTCAGCCTCTTAGCCCTATTACACGGGACGATTATCGTGCGAAAAATCGTTAAATCGTTCGAATTTAAACAATAATCGTTCTGTGTAATTGCAGGCAACGATCGAAAAATCATTTGTATGTCGTTAATCGTTGATTTAGATCTAAACCTAAAATTATCGTTAATTGTTCGCTAATCGTTCGCTGTAATTCCACGTTCGTTCGCTCAAGTTCCGCATTTTTTCACTAATCATTCACTGTAATTGTACATTGTTCATTGTTTTTCTGGGATCAGAAGGAATAAACGATCATAGTAACGATCGCAATAACGTGTGGTGAAAAATTTCAGGTTAACGATAAACATATATCTCGTTTGCGATCGTTAATTGTTAATCTTTAAAAATCGCTCAGTGTACACCTCTAGGATGAGATGTGACAAGTTCAATGTAGCTGCAGGATCAATACTTCCCATCCTCGTCTTTAATAAGTAATGGTGCGGGGGCGCCTGGAAAGATGCCCTTAGGCGACTGCCCACATGGCCACTGCTCCAGCACGGGCTCACCGGGAAATAAAGGATCCGGTTTTATCTTCTATATCTAATTGTGTAAAATAAAATCTGTGCAGTGTCTCCTTGGTGAAAACGATTCAGCTCATTTACATCTCACCTTGTTTCCAGGCTGAAAATAACCCAAAAAAGAAGGTGAAAATATACAGGATATGAATGAGGGCACCCAGCTTTCCCAGAACCCTGCAGCCCAGGGATTGTATAGTCATTGTAGGAGTCTGGGAAAGCTGGGCGACAAAGCATGAAGGAGCTGTAGTCAGGGCCGGCGTCAGCACAGGGCTTACCTGGGCAAGTGCCGGGGCCCAAAGCATCTCTAGGGGCCCAGAGAGGGAGAGGGGCCCGGTTTTCTGATGTTCGGCCCGCTCACTGCAGTCCAGGGTGTGCACTGAACATCAGAAGACACAGGAGACGGAGCAGGACCTGCACAGAGAGAGAAAAGGGTGAAGGACCTGATCACATGACCTTAAGGTCCTCAACCTCTCAGTGTGGAGAGCAGCCCGACAGAGAGGAAGAGGGAGAAGACTGAGCTGTAACTGCTGTGTGTCAGTGTCCGAGTGTGTCAGTCAGTCGGTCAGTATCTAGGTCAATAATGTATGTTTGTATATGTTAATGGTGTCTCACGTTATTGTGCATAGTGTGTAAATGAGGGGCCCGCTGAGGCTTGGTCGCCCAAGAGCCCACAAAAACCTGGAGCCAGCCCTGGCTGTAGTAATACTCTCTCACATCCTGCTGTCCCAGATCAGACACTAATCCTATGTATTACTGGGAGATATGGTGCGTTTACACAGGCAGATAAATCTGACAGGTTTTGGATTTGAAAAGAGGAGAAATCTCAGTCTCTCCTTTGTGACCTGTTCCCTGTTTATAGTCTGTTCCTGGTTTTGGCTTCAAAAATCTGTCAGATAACTCTGTCTGTGTAAACACACCGATAGATAGATAGATAGATAGATAGATAGATAGATAGATAGATAGATAGATAGATTCTGGGAGATATATAGGTAATCATAGAATAACATCCACCTGCTCCAGCCTCCAGTATTTAGGCTTATAGGGAACAGATTTTTTTATGTGATATGCTGCCCTCTTGTGGTACAAATGTAGAACTAGGATGATGCACTGCTGATTTTTTTTTTGTTTGTTTGTTTTTTACATATAACTTGAGCACTAAAATCGTTAAACTCTATGGCCAGGTTCAGACTATGTAACTGTGCGGCTGTATTTGCGGCTGTAATTGTGCAGCGGTATTTTTGGTGGTTCATGCGTACGCTGGAAAGTATAGGATATGCGGCTGCACAGTGCACACTATGTCTGAATCTACGGCCCGATCGTAAACGGACCCGTAAAAATGAACAAGACCATTGTTTGCGGCTGGACATGCGGCCGAGGATTGACAGGCGGTCCGTACGGAGTACTTCAAAAATAGCCGGCAATGATGCCGAATGCCGATGCCTCTAATAGTTAATATATTAAATTAATAAAACACATTCTCTTTGTAATAAAGTCCCTTTCGTTGGTCAATAATTTAATTCTAACGAATCCATCATTTTGCAATTAAATATACTGTTAAAATAAATAGATATATAAATAAATGTATATTTATATATATATTTATTTTTTGACAGTATATTTAATTGCACAATGATGGATTTGTTAGAATTAAATTATTGACCAACAAAACTGAATTTATTTCTATGAAAATGTGTTTTATTAATTAAATATTAATTAGTACAGGAAGCTCCATAAGCCGTTAATTCATATGCCGGCAATAGAGCTTTCTGTACTAATCATCACTTTACTTTAATGAAAACATCAAATGTTTCTTCTAATTATGTTATCACAATAGCATTATTAGAAGAAACATTTAGAATTATATGTGCGCTCAGCTGATTGGGTGTTCGGCTGAGCGCACATATAATGAGCCGGTCCGCAGTACAGTGACTTCATTGTGCTGCGGACCAGCGAAGAGGACACATCGGGGTGAGTATAGAGCTCTCCCCACCCCCTCCCCAGCACTGCACCCTTCCCAGCAAGGAAGGGGGGGTCAGTTAACCCCTTCCTTGCTGGGATGGGTGCAGTCTGACATCAGTCTGGCCCCCAAGGGGTTAAGGGGGATGCAATACATCCTCCCTTAACCCCTTGGGGGCCAGACTGTAAGCAGCGATCTGTAAAGATGCTGCATACTGTAAGGAGCACAACACCGCTCACAATGATGGGTGTTGTGCTCCTGTTTGTGTGTTTTTTGTGTGTTTCTCCCTTCTTGTTTTTCAGATATCGGTATCCTGTGGATTACGTCGGATTCCGTGGACTACGTCGATGACCAGCGTTTTTTTTATGTTTTTTTTTAATAAAATGGTCAATGAGGGGTGTGGGGGTGTTTTTATTTGAATTAAAAAAAAATTTAACTTGTGTCTTGTCTTTATTTCTTTACTTTATAGACTTAGTAGTGGAAGCCGTCTAATAGACGGAATCCATTACTAAGTTGGGGCCTAGTGTTAGCCGGTATAAAATGGCTAACACTAACCCCCTATTATTACCCCAGTACCCAATGCCACCAGGGGTACTGGGAAGAGCCGGGTGCCAGTGGTCAAAATTGGCGCTCCTGGACCGGGCGGCAGCAGGCTGGTAAGATTTAGGCTGGGGAGGGCCTAAACCAATGGCTCTTCCCACCCTGGTGTTACCAGGCTGCTGTCGTTTGGTTTTTAACCCGGCTGGTTATAAAAATAGGGGGGACCCTATGCGTTTTTTTTTTTAAATAAATAAATAATTTAAAAAAAACGCATAGGGTCCCCCCTATTTTTATAACCAGCCGGGTTAAAAACCAAACGACAGCAGCCTGGTAACACCAGGGTGGGAAGAGCCATTGGTTTAGGCCCTCCCCAGCCTAAATCTTACCAGCCTGCTGCCGCCCGATCCAGGAGCGCCAATTTTGACGCTCCGGGACCACTGGCACCCGACTCTTCCCAGTACCCCTGGTGGCATTGGGTACTGGGGTAATAATAGGGGGTTAGTGTTAGCCATTTTATACCGGCTAACACTAGGCCCCAACTTAGTAATGGATATCGTCTATTAGACGGCTTCCACTACTAAGTCTATAAAGTAAAGAAATAAAAACAAGACACAAGTTAAAAAAATTTTTTATTCAAATAAAAACACCCCCACACCCCTCATTGACCATTTTATAAAAAAAAAACATTAAAAAAACGCTGGTCATCGACGTAGTCCACGGAATCCGACGTAATCCACAGGATACCGATATCTGAAAAACAAAAAGGGAGAAACACACAAAAAACACACAAACAGGAGCACAACACCCATCATTGTGAGAGGTGTAGTCCTCCTTACATTATACAGCATCTTTACAGATCGCTGCTTACAGTCTGGCCCCCAAGGGGTTAAGGGAGGATGTATTGCATCCCCCTTAACCCCATGGGGGCCAGACTGATGTCAGACTGCACCCATCCCAGCAAGGAAGGGGTTAACTGACCCCCCCTTCCTTGCTGGGAAGGGTGCAGTGCTGGGGAGGGGGTGGGGAGAGCTCTATACTCACCCCGATGTGTCCTCTTCGCTGGTCCGCAGCACAATGAAGTCACTGTACTGCGGACCGGCTCATTATATGTGCGCTCAGCCGAACACCCAATCAGCTGAGCGCACGTATAATTCTAAATGTTTCTTCTAATAATGCTATTGTGATAACATAATTAGAAGAAACATTTGATGTTTTCATTAAAGTAAAGTGATGATTAGTACAGAAAGCTCTATTGCCGGCATATGAATTAACGGCTTATGGAGCTTCCTGTACTAATTCATATTTAATTATTAAAACACATTTTCGTTGAAATAAATTCAGTTTCGTTGGTCAATAATTTAATTCTAACGAATCCATCATTGTGCAATTAAATATACTGTCAAAAAATAAATATATATATAAATATACATTTATTTATATATCTATTTATTTTAACAGTATATTTAATTGCAAAATGATGGATTCGTTTAAATTTAATTGAACAACGAAAGGCACTTTATTACAACGAAAATGTGTTTTATTATTTTAATATATTAACCATGAGAGACATCGGCATCGGCATACTGCAGAGGATCGCAAACCCCGGTAATAGCAATTCATGTAAACTGTGTTCCCTGCTTTCCCAGATGCATCCAGAGGTGTTTGCATCACTTTCTTAACATTTTATTTGTTATTTTTAGTTGAACCAGATTTCAAAGTAAATGACCGTATGTTTTGAGCCGCATGTCTATTTTTTCCCACGGCCGTAGTTTCATCCGCACATTTACAGCCGCATAAAAAATACAGCCGCACAGTTACATAGTGTGAACCTAGCCTATGACTGTAAGTTAGAGGTACAAGGAGTTCCAGTCTTTGCCTTAGGAAACAAAAAAGCTAGAAGCAGTCCTGCGTACGCCACCATCACTAAATTATCACATTTCTGAGTGTGGGGAGGGGGTCGGGTTGCGGTTTTGGAGTCGCATGGCACTGTGTGTGTGGGGGGGGTGTGGGGGCCCAAGTTCACTTCTTGCACCAGGGCCCATGAGACATTAGCTACGCCCCGGGGTTAGGTCTTGTATATTTTTTGCTGGTGTCAGACACCCATTTAGGGTAGATGGTTGGGTATTATTTTGGTTAGGAGGAGATTGTGTGACTACATGCAGGCGGTACAGTTATGTGTGGGCGGGAGTCCCTGTCACCAGTGGGGGATGTTGGTGATGCACAATGTCTGGTTTGGGGTCGGTCCGTACTCATGTGACCTATTAGTGGTCATTACTTGTCCAATCAAAGAAGGGAGGATAGCCCCTGGTAAGAGTTCAGGATATGTAACCTGCCCCGGATACATACATAGTAGAGGTCATATAAGGGTCTTCTGTATAGAAACATAGAAGATTGTCGGCAGAAAAAGACCACTGGGTCCATCTAGTCTGCCCTTTTAGTATTTTCTTTCTTATTATCTTAGGATAGATATATGTTTATCCCAGGCGTGTTTAAATTCTGTTATTGTAGATTTACCAACCACCTCTGCTGGAAGTTTGTTCCAGGTATCTACTACTCTTTCAGTAAAATAATATTTTCTCACGTTGCTTCTGATCTTTCCCCCAGATAACCTCTCACTGTGTCCTCTTGTTCTTGCTAAAAACACTTCCCTCCTGAACCTTATTTAGTCCTTTAACATACTTAAATGTTTCAATCATGTCCTCCCTTTCTCTTCTTTCCTCCAGACTATACAGATTCAAATCATTAAGTCTTTCCTGATATGGTTTATGCCTCACACCCTCCACCATTTTTGTAGCCCTCTTTGGACCCGTTCTATTTTATCAATGTCCATTATTTTACATTTGGAAAAGTTGAACTTCAATTTCCAATGTTTGGACCACTTACCTAGCAAAGCTAAATCGTTTTCCATATTACTGACACCTCCAGGAATATCAACCCTATTGCACACTTTTGAGTTCCAGCTGATGTATATACTCTATTATACTTTGCACCGCAGTTCTATGATTTGTACACCGTGCCAACCGCTGTGTCTATGGAGCAGCCGGAAAGAGATCCGCTCCCTCCGCCCCCCCCCCCCCCCCCCCTTACCATAGCAAGCCAGACGCTGCTTCCTGCATCTGGGCTGCTATGGATGACAGTGATCAGGCCCCTGCACTGAGGCAGGGACCTGATCAAATGAATGAGCTGTCAGCTTCTGACAGCTCATTCATTCTCTATAATACATTACAGCACTGATCATGTGCTGTAATGTATTATAGAGGTACCTGAAAAAGTGAAAGTACACACACACAAATACATACATACACAAATAAATAAATACATATATAAATACATAAATTAAATAAATAATTAAAAATAAATAGTTATACACGTTCCCCATCCCCCTTTATAAAAGATCCCCTATAAATGAGATACATATATTTGGTATTGCCGTGCCCGTAATGACCCCGTCTATTAACCTGTTACATTAATTATCCCGCCCGATTAACGCCGAAAAAAAAATTGATAAAAAACTAATCAAAATGACAATTTTTTGTTAATCTCACCCTGCCTGGCTGACGCTCTCCCCCCACACATACCGGCTCCCGGTGTCCCCGACCGGCACGTGTGGGAGAGGACGGTCAGTGCGGACACTGGGGAGAGTTGCGGCCAGGTGGGAAGTCAGCCGGGATAAGGAGAAGTTTCCTCGGATCGTGTAAGAAGGAGGACGGGGGAGCGAAGGGGGCATGATGGCCCCTGTGTGATGAGCGGCTCCCCCTTGCTCCCGGCGGCATCAGCGGCAGCAGGCATGACCCAGCTACTACTCCCATCACCTGCTCATACTATGAGCTGGTGATGGGAGTAGTAGTTCAGTCTATATATTCAAGTGCAGCGTCGGCGACCGGGCGGCGGCTGGGGGCGGCGGTTCGGTGGGCTTACTGTGATGGATATCCAAATGTACTGATTGAATACATATATGGAATACTTTGGGGAGCGAGGATACTTGTTCCCCATAGTAGTCCATAGATGTATTCATTCAATAAAGCATACTGTACATTACATTACATTAGTTTACATAGACATCTATAGACTTCTACATATAGAGCCCCCCCCCCCCCCCCCCCCCCCCCCCGCTGGACACTGTATAGGAATTACATCCTTAGTCGTGACGTCACTGTTTCTGAGAGAATTCTAACACTCCATGATCTACTAAATTAAGGGAAATAGCCCTATATGTGCATTTCCTATAATTAATGTACATTAGAAATTTGTCTAAATTTCCATAAGTAATAACATATCAAAAAATAATTTTGGCCGGACTTCTCCTTTAAAATTTCTGCTAAACACCTGAAGGGTTAGTAAACTTATGATATGTTACTGTGAATACTTTCAGGGGTGCAGCTTTTACAGTGGAGGGATTTAACTAACATACAGGCCCCACAAATCCACTTCAGAACTGAACTGGTCCCTAATAAAATCAGAGCATGAAAATTTGAAAAATCACTGCAAAATTTTGACGCCCTCTAACATCCTAACAAGTAAAAGGACGTTCACCAAATGACGTCACCATAAAGCAGACATGTTGTAGATGTTGGAGTAATAATTAGTTTACGTAATATGACTATCTTTCTTAGGAAAATAGAGTTTTGAATATAAAGAAATGTAAATTGTTAAAATTTTTGCGCAAATCTTGTGTTTTTTTTTTTTTTTTTTACAAAAAACTACTGAGTGTATCAACCAAAATATACCACAAACATAAAGAGGAATATGTCACAAAAAACAATCTCAGAATAACCGTGATAATTAAAATCATCGCAGAGTTATCACTACATAAAGAGAGACAGGTCAGATTTGAAAAATAGGTCCTGGGCATTAAAGAGTCACTTGCAGAAATCAATAGTCCAGGCGATTTTAAGAAACTTTGTAATTGGGTTTATTAGGCAAATATGCCATTATCTGCATTTAAAAAGACTTTCCCCAGGTCCCCCCCTCCCTCCTCTTTTCCATTCACTGCAAAACACAGTGGTACCTCGGTTCTCAAACATAATCGGTTCTGGAAGGCTGTTCCAGAACCGAGCTGTCAGTTCCCATAGGGAACAATGTTAAACGGAATAATTGGTTCTTACACTCTGTGGGTCAGGTGCAGAGCATCCGGCCCACAGAGCGTAGAAACACTCCATATCCCCCGCAACAGTGAGAGGCAGGAGCGGGCGGCTATGTAAACTCCTCTCAGCTGACGGGGACACCCTGTAAAGAAGCGGGGATTCCCCTCATTATGATGGGATTACCCACTTCTTTACAGGGTGTCCCCGGCAGCTGAGAGGAGCAGGAGCTTGGCGGCAAGTTTAAATAGCCGCCCGCTCCTGCCTCTCACTGCGGGGATCACTCCTGCCTCGCACTGCTCAGTCCCCTCTGACCTGCTCTCCACATCCCCCCGCCGGCCCGGAGCGCTTCCTTCTTCCGCCTCTGAAGGGTGAAGGAGAGTCTTTAGAGGTAGATCATGGAGTGCCGCCCGCTCCTGCCTCTCAGTGTTCCCGAACACCTAACTGTCAGCTGAACATCAGTTCAGCTGACAGTTATCCCCCTGGTTTTGTTCGGATACCGAGCAAAACTTCAGGGGGAAATTTAGTTCGAAGACCGAATAGTTTGAACTCCGAGGTGTTCGGGAACCAAGGTTTTACTGTATCAGGAAATTGTGACTTGTTGCCTCAGAGACAACCTTTCTGTTCTATAGAGAGGGGAGGGGGAGGAGGGATATGAGTCGGCAGCCAGAGGGGAGAACAAAGGATTACAGGCACTGAGCTGGGTGACAGCGTATTCAGAGGTCAGAGAGGTCAGTGCTGACTGTCAGAGGAGATAGATCATGTAGTTGTAAATTAACTCGTTGTTGTCCTGTCCTAGTGTCTCATTTCCCTCTCTCCGTAGGAGAGCTTCAAACTGCTTTTTCATGATAAAAATTAATTTTTCAGCTAATAAACCCAATTACAAAGTTCCTTAAAATCGCCTGTACTATTGATTTCTGAAAAAAAATTTTTAATGACAGTGACATTTTAAGGCCAAAATAGGCTGCGGAGGCAAGGGCTTAAAAGGGAACTCCAGCGAAAAAGAAAAAAATCTTTCAAATCAACTGGTGCAAGAAAGTGCCAGAGATTTGTAATTTACTTCTATTTAAAAAAAATCTCAAGTCTTTCAGTACTTATCATCTGCTGTATGACCTGCAGGAAGTGGTGTATTCTTTCCAGCCTAGAGAGCAGGAGAGGTTTTCTATGTGGATTTGTTACTGCTTTGGACAGTTCCTGACATGAACAGAGGTGGCAGCACAGACTGGAAAGAATATACCACTTCCTGCAGGACATTCAGGAGCTGATAAGTACTGGAAGACTGGAAATATTTTAATAGAAGTAAATTACAAATCTATATAACTTTGTCACACTAGTTGATTTGAAAGAAAACATTTTCTCTGGAGAATTTAAACTAGTTGAGCTTAGATATATCACCACATTGATATCATACACTAACTATTATTGACTATATGAGTGCTATTATAATGTTAGTGTACAGATCCTATACAGAGCTGGTATCTGACCACTGTATGGCGGTATTATTGGTTATATGAGTGCTTGTATAGTGGTAGTGTACAGATCCTATAGCTGGTATCTGACCACTGTATGGCAATATTTTTGGATATATGTGTGTTTGTATTGTTGTAGTGTTGTACAGATCCTATGTAGACATTGTATCTGACCACTATATGGCGGTATTATTGGTCATATATGTGCTTGTATAGTAGTAGTACACACATGATCATGTCATTAGGTAAATCCTAGCTATTTTATTTTTCTTGTATTGTTCATAGTGTAATTTACAAATGAATGTGAGTAGTGATACATGGCTCCATCCTAGATGTTGTGTGACATTGTGTATTTTCTGTCATATGGCAGGGATTATATTGAATAAGGGCTGCTGGGATGTCACTGCTATTTAGTCCCAGTCCAGCCCAGGGCCGTTTTAATACATTGGTGGGCCCAGTGCACAGCCCTCAAGAGTGGGCCCCCCCCCTTCCCTTTCGGCACATTGTTTAATGTACTGAATTTGCCCCCACACTGTATCAAGAGCCCCAATACATACAGTAGTTACCTTATAACACTATTTCCACCATACAGTGATTACATATTACATAAAAACTGCACTAAACAAAACAGAAAGATATCACCAATGATACCATTACATAATACCGCCACATCATGACCCCTAACACTACAACCCTATAACAGAGTGCAGTTACATCCAGTGACTCACCGGGGGCGTCTTCTCCGATCAGAGTCTGTCACCTTTTCTTTTTCTCTCCATCCAGCCTGGGCCACCTTGAAGTCTTCCCCTGGCTGTGAATCTTCTCTCCAGAATCTGCCAGACAAATATTTTAGGCTCCAACACATACAGTAGTTAGGTCCCTTGTACCCCTATACAGTAGTTACACCCCTCTGTACCCCTACATAGTTACACCCCTCTGTGCCTCCATAGTTTTAAGGTGTCCCTGTAGTATATAGCCCCTCATGTGCTCCTCCAGTTATATACAGCCCTCCTGTGCGCTCCCCCATTAGTATATAGCCCCCCTGTGCACTCTCCCCAGTAGTATATAGCCCCCCCTGTGCTCTCCCACAATAGTATATAGCCCCCCTGTGCTCTCCCACAATAGTATATAGCCCCCCTGTGCTCTCGCCCAATAGTATATAGCCCCCCTGTGCTCCCCCCCAATAGTATATAGCCCCCTGTGCTCTCCCCAATAGTATATAGCCCCCTGTGCTCTCCCCAATAGTATATAGCCCCCCTGTGCTCTCCCCCATAGTATATAGACCCCTGTGCTTCCCAATAGTATATAGACCCCTTTGCTCCCCAATAGTATATAGCTCCCTGTGCTCCCCAATAGTATATAGCTCCCCTGTGCTCCCCAATAGTATATAGCCCCCTGTGCTCCCCAATAGTATATAGCTCCCCTGTACTCCCCCATAGTATATAGCCCCTGTGCTCCCCCATAGTATATAGCCCCCTGTGCTCCCCAGTAGTATATAGCCCCCTGTGCTCCCCATAGTATATAGCTCCCCTGTGCTCCCCAGTAGTATATAGCTCCCCTGTGCTCCCCCATAGTATATAGCTTCCCTGTGCTCCCCATAGTATATAGACCCCTGTGCTCCCCAGTAGTATATAGTCCCCTGTGCTCCCCCATAGTATATAGCACCCCTGTGCTCCCCCATAGTATATAATTCCCTTGTGCTCCCCATAGTATATAGCCTCCTGTGCTCCCCATAGTATATAGACCCCTGTGCTCCCCAGTAGTATATAGTCCCCTGTGCTCCCCCATAGTATATAGCTCCCCTGTGCTCCCTCATAGTATATAGCCCCCTGTGCTCCCCCATAGTATATAACTCCCCTGTGCTCCCCCATAGTATATAGCTCCCTGTGCTCCCCCATAGTATATAGCTCCTCTGTGCTCCCCCATAGTATATAGCCCCCTGTGCTCCCCCATAGTATATAGCCCCCTGTGCTCCCCAATAGTATATAGCCCCCTGTGCTCCCCCATAGTATATAGCACCCCTGTGCTCCCCCATAGTATATAGCTCCCCTGTGCTCCCCCATAGTATATAGCTCCCCCATAGTATATAGCTCCCCTTTGTTCCCCAATAGTATATAGCTCCCCTGTGCTCCCCGATAGTATATAGCTCCCCTGTGCTCCCCCATAGTATATAGCTCCCCTGTGCTCCCCCATAGTATATAGCTCCCCTGTGCTCCCCCATAGTATATAGCTCCCCTGTGCTCCCCCATAGTATATAGCTCCCCTGTGCTCCTCCATAGTATATAGCTCCCCTGTGCTCCCTTATAGTATATAGCTCCCCTGTGCTCCCCAGTAGTATATAGCCTCCTGTGCTCCCCCATAGTATATAGCTCCCCTGTGCTCCCCCATAGTATATAGCTCCCCTGTGCTCCCCCATAGTATATAGCCCCCTGTGCTCCCCCATAGTATATAGCTCCCCTGTGCTCCCCCATAGTATATAGCCCACTGTGCTCCCCCATTGTATATAGCTCCCTGTGCTCCCCAGTAGTATATAGCCCCCTGTGCTCCCCAGTAGTATATAGCCCCCTGTGCTCCCCCATAGTATATAGCCCCCTGTGCTCCCCCATAGTATATAGCTCCCCTGTGCTCCCCCATAGTATATAGCCCCCTGTGCTCCCCCATAGTATAAAGCCCCCTGTGCTCCCCCATAGTATATAGCTCCCCTGTGCTCCCCAGTAGTATATAGCCCCCTGTGCTCCCCCATAGTATATAGCCCCCTGTGCTCCCCAGTAGTATATAGCCCCCTGTGCTCCCCATAGTATATAGCCCCCTGTGCTCCCCAATAGTTTATAGCTCCCTGTGCTCCCCAATAGTATATGTGCTCCCCCTCCCATATAACATTGAAAAAAACAAACACTGTTACTCACCAAGGTCCACGCGTTCCTCTTCTCTTCCCTCTTGTGGCCGCACTTCCTGCAGTCACAAGAGGCTGCACTCCCCTTACCCTCGCGCCGACGCTTCAGTGACGTCGGGCGCTAGAGGGAGAGTGCGGCCTCTTGTGACCACAGGAAGTGCGGCCACAAGAGTGACTGACAGGGAGGGAGCCAATGGCTCTCTTTGTCAGTGTCGCTGCTGCTGCAGCGCTGAAGCGCCGCAGCAGCAGCGGGCGGGGGCAGCGGCGAACGCCGGGGCCCTGCAGGGGGCGCCATGGAGCGGTAAGTAGATTACCCGTCCATGGCGCTCCCACCTGACAGGCTGGTGGCCGGAGCCCTGTGCGACCGCATTGGTCGCACATAGCAACGGCCGGCCTGCTCGGGGGGGCCCCTTTAACCAGTGGGCCCAGTGCACTTGCACCATGTGCCCTCTGGTTAAAGCGGCCCTGGTCCAGCCCTGCTCCTAGGTCTGGATGAGTCCCGTACACTAGGTTCCATACCTACTCTAACTTAGGGGTTATCCAGGATAAGAATAAACACAGCTACTTTCTTGCAAAAACAGCACCAGTCCTGTCCTCAGGTTGTGTGTGGTACTACAATTCAGCTCCATTCACTTCAATAGAACCGAGCTGCTAAACCTCAGCTAAACTGAGGGCAGGAGAGGTGCTGTTTCTGGAAGAAAGCGGCCATGTTTTTCTAAGTCTGGATAACACTTTAGTCGCCTTCTGACATGAGTCGCTCACCTTCAAGCGCTGCACTTGTCTGGATATTCTGATATCTATCTATTGCGTTTTTATGAGAAAGAAAAGAAGTAGATTTCCAGCCCTTTCTACTGGGTGCCTTACTTAGTCTGGCCTCTCCCCTTTGACCTTTCTGGCACGGGAGACCCCACCAGGAGCATTAACTCCAGCCAGCTTAGCTCAATGGATCACTAAGGCACGCAAGCTCCCTCACCACGTCAACAGGGCCGGCGTTAGGGGGGGGCAAGCAGGGCAAATGCCCAGGGCCCCCATCTCCCAGGGGCCCCCTACCGCAGTTCCAGTAGGAGAGGAGAGCACAGACAGGGTCCTGCAGCGTCTGGTAATGATTCCTGGCTGCTGCGCTGGGCTGGTGTCTGCTCCCCCTTCCCCTCCCCCTCCCTCCAGCTCCTCTCACTGCACGTGACTTCCTGCTCTGGTGTGGAGCTGTCGGGACGATGGAGGAGAAGGCTGCCGGGGGAGGATGACAGCCTGCTGCTGCTGCAAGGTACATGAGGGGGATTCACCACTACACCCAGCATGCTAGACAGAGTAAGTATTCTGTATATGTAGTGTGTAATGTGTATGAATGTAAGTGTATAATAGATGAATGTAGTGTGTGTTACATGTCCTGTGTATAGTGTGTGGACTGGATGGTTTGTATCTGTATAATGTGTTTTCATGGATGTGTTAGTGTGTGTGTGTGTGTGTATATATATATATATAAGTGTGTGAGTATATATATATTAGTGTGTGTGTATAAGCACTGCTGACTCCAAGTGTTGAGGTGAATGTACTGTATATAGAAGCTGCAGCCATTCTCTGGCCTCATCAGTCCTATGTAATTGCTGCCGATGACCACTGAGGCCGCTGATTGGCTGCAGCTCCTATGTATATAAGGCAATATGGTGTATTTTATTGAGAAAAATAATAAGGTGGTATTCAGTCCTTAGGTGGTGGTCACTGTATGCTGGTAATATTGGTCTGTATATAGTGTATATATAGTCATTACTGCCATAGATTGACTATCACATAATGACACTATATAGAGACCAATATTACCGCCATACAGTGACCACCACATAATCACTCTATATAGAGACCAATATTACCGCCATAGGCTGACCACCACATAATAACTCTATATACACACTATATACAGACCAATATTACCGCCATATAGTGATCGCCACATAATATTGGTCTGGATACAGAGTCATTATGCAGTGGTCAATCTATGGCGTTAATATTGGTCTGTATATAGTGTGTATATAGAGTTATTATGTGGTGGTCAGCCTATGGCGGTAATATTGGTCTGTATATAGTGTATATATAGAGTCATTACTGCCATAGATTGACTGTCACATAATGACTCTATATATACATTATATACAGACCAATAGTACAGCCATAGACTGACAGCCACATAATATTGGTCTGTATACAGTGTATATAGAGTCATTCATTATACAGTGGTCAGTCTATAGCGGTAATATTGGTCCATATATAGAGTCATGCGGTGGTCACAGTATGGCGGTAATATTGGTCTGTATATAGTGTATATATAGAGTCATTATGGGGCAGTCACTTTATGGCGGTAATATTGGTCTGTATATAGTGTATATAGAGTCATGCGGTGGTCACTCTATGGCGGTAATATTGGTCTGTATATAGTGTATATATTGAGTCATTATGGGGCGGTCACTTTATGGCGGTAATATTGGTCTGTATATAGTGTATATATAGAGTCATTATGGAGAGGTCACTTTATGGCGGTAATATTGGTCTGTATATAGAGTCATTATGCGGTGGTCACTCTATGGTGGTAATATTGGTCTGTATATAGAGTCATTATGCGGTGGTCACTCTATGGCGGTAATATTGGTCTGTATATAGTGTATATAGAGTCATTATGGGGCGGTCACTTTATGGTGGTAATATTGGCCTATATATAGTGTGTTTTCTTAATAAACGGTATGGAGGTAATATTTGGTCCTGATTATAGTGATTTTTTTATTTTATTTTTTTAAAGCAATTCATATAAATAGTTCTTGTGTTTACACCACTAGCGGCAGTCCTGACTTGTAGCGGCAGTCCCGCCATGTAGCGGCAGTCCCGCCATGTAGCGGCAGTCCCAGAATGTAGGGGCAGTCCTGACATGTAGCGGCAGCCCTGACATGTAGGGGCAGTCCTGGCATGTAGCGGCAGTCCCAGAATGTAGCGGCAGTCTTGGCATGTAGGGGCAGTCTTGGCATGTAGGGGCAGTCCCGACATGTAGCGGCAGTCCTGACATGTAGCGGCAGTCCCAGAATGTAGGGGCAGTCCCAGAATGTAGGGGCAGTCCCGGCATGTAGCGGCAGTCCCGACATGTAAAAGACATCATAAAAGAGCCATGTAGTAGGCTCTCTAAGCGAGCTCCAGTCTACCAGATTGGCGCTCACTTCTGCGGAATATCAGGCAGTGTAATACGGCCTTAAAAGTGGCCGTACACTTCCAATAACTGCTGGCTGAACAATCCTTCAGCTGACAATTATCTCTCCCAATCCGTCCAGTCCTCCCCATACACAGAAATTTGGCACATCTGAGTGTTCTTGTGTTCTCTATGAGAGGGGAAAGCCATAGCCATACAGATCTGATGGCGGCTTATCTCTCTGGGAACAAAGAGGTTGGGCGTTGATTTTCCATCAAGCTCGACCCCCTATGTCCACTGATATCATCTGTCCGACTGTCCAGAGAGCCCCATACACCTTACACTGATGGCCGAACCCACCAGGAACAACAGGTACCAGCAACAAAAGTGTAAAATGTATGGGGACCTTAAATTGTTGCTACAATATTTCAGCATATGGGGCCCCACCTTCAACTTTGCCCAGGGCCACATTTAGTCTAAAACCGGCCCTGCACGTCAAGGTGAAGGCACAAAGAGGGAGCCCTCCCACCCTCCCACAAAGCTCTACGAAGTCTTACGGAGCTTGTGCTTCACCAGAATCTGGTGGTTTTAGTTAAGTCTAAGTTGATTTAGTTGGTTTAAGTCTTGTCTGGTTAAGATTAAATTCTGATGCTTAAGTTAAGTTAAGATTAAGTTAAGTTAAAATTTAGATTGGAGCAGAGATCAGTAGAGGTGATGATCTACATGTAGATATCGTCGTCATCATTATCAGCATCTTCTTTGTCAGTAATGGCAGGATGATATTGATTTGACCACTCCGGGCACACAAAGCTGAACTTATTAAAGATCTGCTGATCTTCAGGTTTGATGACGTCTGGTGGTTCAGCAAATTTCATAGGTTCTTCAGCATTGAGGTCAACAGACGATGTCATCATGATTGCTGGTGGAAACATTCTCCCGGCTTCCACGTCCTCCCAATTGATATCCGAGAAGAATGGATGGCTCCTGATGTCCTCTTTGACTCCCAGCCGCTCAAACTGGTCTTTACACAGCAGGCTTTTTAAGATGTTAACTGCGTCATCAGTAAGGGACTTTGGGTAGTCTGGAGTATGACAGAGGACAGAGATTTCTGTTTCGTGCTGGCTTCTTCCATAAAATGGACGCTTGAAGTTCAAGAGATTGTAGAGGATGACGCCAATGGCGAAATAGTCGACTCCTCTCCCATGTAGCTGGCGTTTTATCATCTCTGGGGCTGCATATCCTGGTGTACCTCCACACACAGTTCTGGTCAGGTTATAGACATTTGTCACAGCAAAGCCGAAATCTGTTATTTTTATGTGGCCTTCTCTGGTGAGAAGTATATTTTCTGGCTTCAGGTCCCGATGGATAATATTTCTTCTGTGCAGGAACTCTGTGCCACATACCACTTCGGCTGTGATGAACTTTACTGTGTCGGTATCAAGAGGCGAGTGCTTTTTGACAAATTCAAACAGGTCCCCTCCGGTGGCCAGTTCCATCACATAACAGGCACAGTTCGGTGTGTGAAAGGCGGCCAAGCCATGCATCAAGTATGGGCTTCCATGAGATAGTTGGAGGACATGGCGTTCTCCGAAGCTGACGTGCCTCTTCTCTGTCACTTTAATGGCAACACATTCACTGCGGATGATGTCTTTTGCCAAGAGGACTTTACCGAAGGTTCCTTCTCCAAGTGAATGGTAGAAGGTGAAGCAGTCCAATGTTAGGGGGACTGTAACAGGTGAGGTCTCTGTAGAGTTGTCAGGGTCTTCTTTGGATGTCAGATTGCTGATGTTACTAGGTCCTGGCATTTCACAGGAACGTTCTTCATTGAGTTTACATGTTCCTCTCCATTTTGACTTAGAGATCCATTCCCAACATTTTTGCAGTTGGGCTAAGAACAGGATCTTGGCACTTTTATTGGCTTTGTTGTCTTTCTTCGGTCCGTCGTCGCCCTTTTTCGGTCCGTCGTTGTCCTTCTTCGGTCCGTCGTCGTCCTTCTTCGGTCCTTCCTCTTCGGTCTCCTGTTGTTGCTTCTCTCTATATCGTGCCATATAGTGCTGGGCATACAGGACCTCCAAGCTATGAATCCGGTCACACAATTTCTGATATTCTTCTTCCATGGCTATATGGCCCACATAGTGCAAGGCACATACGTCATCCATGTTGTAGGTTTGGTCACACCATCGTTGGTAGTCCTCTAACGTGGCTTCTTGTGCAGCGTAGTATAAGGCCCTCAGGTCATCCAGGTTGTGGTACTGGTCACACAGTAGTTGGTGCTCCTGCAGTATGGCTTCCTGTATTCGGCTATCCTTCCTGCATGCTGGCACCTCTCCTTTCTTCTCATTTGATGTTCTGTTTTCTGTTACAAAGGAAAAGGATAGATGTGTGAATTAATAGAAAGAGGTCATATAGGGCATATAGGAGGTAATAATACTACAGAGGGGGAAAAGAGGGGTCCTATTTCCACTAAGGGGACACAGCACGTCATAATACTACAAAGGGGGCACAGAGGAGATTGTATAGTACAGAGGGGGCTCCGAAGCATCCTCTTATTACAGAGGGGGCAGAGACAGCTTTACTACTACACAGAAGGTATAGTGGGTCCAATTATCAAAGAGGGGCCCTAGTACTAAAGAGGGGACACAGAGGCATTGTTATAATACAGATACATCCTAATACCACAGAGGGGGCAAAACAGGTCCCAGTGCTATGAAGGGGGTACAGAGGGGTTATTATACCTCCCAGAGATATATATTAGTGGTATAGGGCTACAGAAAGTTCTTATGTTACAGAGGAGACACAATGGCTCCTCATAGTACAGGGGGGGAACATAGGGTGTCCTAAACTGTAGATGGCGCACAGGGAATCCTAATACTACAGAAGGCTCACAGAGGGTCCAAACACTACACAGGTGGTTCAGAGGTTCCTACATCTACAAGTGGGTGATGGGGTTAGTGATGTTACAGAGAGGGAAAGTGGACAACATTGCAAATGGGTGTGAAATTCAGTCCCTAGTTTCTGGCCATATGCCATGTACTGCCGCTTTAATGACCTTTTGTGACCGAGAAAACCACAATGAATGTACACTGCAATACATTACTTTTAATATACATATATTATTATAGTATTGCAGTATATTGTACTAGCTGAGTCTGTTGGGAATGGAAAGTGGAATCTGATTGGTTGCTAGGGGCAACTGAGACAGTTCCACTTTCCACCATGTTTGGTGAACGTGGGGCACGAAAAAATCCACACATCCCACAATAAAAGATGATAAACTCCCATGGACTGCAGCTTCAGTTTATATTCCTGGGATATAAAAGATGGCTGCCTGCCTCACGCGTCCCTAGGAAGACTAGTAAAACTGGTCAACAAGGCCCCAAATACTAAAATTACCTAATGGGGTGGGGACAACAAAGGTGAGTTGTTCACAGGACACCATGCAGCTTAAGGCCACTACTGGAGGGGGTAACTACTGTGTGGGGGCGCTATTCCCATGAATCAGCCCCACTGTGTGTGTTCTATGGAGTCCTAAGGATGCATGTACAATTCCAGTTGTTGGTCCTACCTGTGGCGTCCATCAGAGGGAGGACGATGCTGTGACCGGAGAGGTGGCTGGAAGATTTCCTCTTCTTACATGTCATCCGGGCCCAGGCACTTTGCAGGCAGGCTAAGACGCGGTTTTTTCTTGGCTTCTTGGTTGTAGTTGGCTGCTCCTGGCCATCATCCTCATCTCCTCTGTCCTTGTCTCTCCTCTTGTCCTCTCCATTATTCTTCTCCTTCTCTTCTGTGTCTCCTTCTAGATGATTCCTCTTGTTTTTTGCCTTCATTTTAAGTTGTAAGTCAAATCTATATCGATGATCCAATCCAAGTGCTGATAGCAGTAAGCGAGAGCGATCCCTCCCATGTATCTCTGCTGAGTGGCAGTTAGCAACTGACGGAATGTTACCTGTGCAGCTAAGTGTACAATGTCTGTGTGATGTCATAGCCTTTCCTTTGTGATGTCATCATGTCATCAGCTTACCTTTGTGATGTCAGAGATCAACAGAGTTCCATAGTCTTGTGAGTGAGGGAAGAAAACCAACATATATGTGGATAATGTGTATAGATACCATATATATATATATATATATATATATATATATATATATATATATATATATTCTATTGGAAAAGGAAAAAAAATAATTTGTTCTACAAAAAAATAAAGAAGTTCTGTCTCCGTATCATGTTACAAAATCTGTGTATCTTACTATATAAATAACCAGAGCAGAAATAAGTCAATAGAATTTGGTTACCCGCTGTTCTCATGTATTTTGTGAAGTTATTAAAAATATTAAAATCAGGAATTTTTGTTAGAAATTTTATATTAAGATATATAAAGATTTTTTTTTCTGCCAATTTATCCCATTTTACTGAGACTGTTCTTATTACTGACCCCCTCTTCATAAATACACAATGATGGGGGGCTGGGGGTGTGTTTCTGTAGATCTTTTATTTACAAACAAATTATTACAACAGCAATAATAATAATATAAATACCGTATAGCTGTAGGGTGTATAGACAGTATATACAAGTCTACCCAGGTATTAGCTGCTCCAGCCTCATTCTCCCCATACACATCAGTGTAATAACAGCCACATGTGCAAACCACAACCACACTAATAACCCTCCTAACCTCATCTGTGCACAATACCCAACATCATATATACTAACCCCCTGGGCTGCTGGTATCATCTCACACCAAATAACTGTGCCCAAACCCAACACCACACACTAATATACAATAGTGTAGTGCTGTGTGTTACATAGGAGAGTTAGATACAACAACTCATCTGAGTGTATCACACCAGAGGCCGTCTGGCTTCCCTCATATGTATAAGATTGACAGGTCAGGGCAGGATTATATCTCTTGTGTAAGGCCAGTATTAGATACAGAGGCTCAGCAGAAAGAATTACACATGATCATGTTAGATACACCAGTTCAGTAGACAGTATCACACGAAAGGCTTAGATAAACCAGTTCAGTACACAGTACCATACATGATAGGCTTAGATACATCTGCTCTATAGACAGTATCAAACCTGATAGTCTTAGATACACCATCTCAGTAGACAGTATCACACATGATAGGCTTAAATCAACCAGTTCAGTAGACAGTATCACACTTGATAGGCTTAGGTACACCCAGGGCCGTATTTACCACTAAGCACCCATGGTCCGGTGCCTAGGGCAGCACCTTGCAGTCTCCCACCTCCCTTTCCAACTTGCCACTAAATCAGTTGTCTTTCTTTTTTTTTTGGTAGAGTGAGGGAGACTGGTATGGCGGTGCTATCCAGTCACAGTATGGTGGTATTGGTCAGGTCTGGTATGGCGGTGTTATATGTGATGCCTGGAGCTATTACCTACCTATCTACCAATTCTGTGGTGGGGCGTCTTAGTTTAGTGCCCAGGGCAGCAGCAGCTGTTCATATGGCACTGGAAACACCTACTCTGTAGAGAGTATCACACATTATAGGCTTAGATACACCTGTTCTGTAGACAGTGTCAGACCTGATGTGCTTAGATACACCAATTCAGTAGACAATATCACACATAATGGGAAGCCGACGGCTCTCACTGCTCCCTACTAACTTCTGCCTGCTGTCCCTGCTGTGGGAATCGCCTCTGCTGGCCTAGGGCACCTAACTTCACCCTTCTCCAGCTGGCAGAGGTAGCAGGGAGCCCCCAGCTACTGCACTAGAGGTGCCAAGAGCTGCCGGCATGGAGGGAGGTGCAGGGATCTGGGGGAGGATGGAGGCGGTGATCCCTTTTTAGCAGACGGACTTCAGCAGCGGCGGGACAGACTGAACTATCAGGAGCCGGCAGTCTATGTGATGTGATGTCACCAAGTTTACAGAGAACTAACAACAACGCCAAGTACTATAGGTGCATTTCATATAAAAAATGTCTATTAGTAATTTTTATAACTTTTGTTGGGCAATAACAGATATCGGAGCCAGTTTTCATTTTTTTGCTTTCGTTTTTTCCTCCTCGTGTTTAAAAGGCCACTGCGCTTGCATATTTTCCCCTACAGACCCACATGAGCCCTTATTTTTTGCGACACCAATTTTCCTTTGCAAATACAGACTTAATTTTCCTATAAAATATGCTGCAATACCAGAAAAAAAATATATGTGTAGTGAAATTTAAAAAAAAAGGTACAATTCCTGTTTTTGTGTTTACGCCATTCACCCAATGGCAAAACTGGCGTATTAGCTATGTTCCTCAAGTCAGTATGATTACAGCGATATGTAACTTGCATAACTTGTTTTTTATTTGATGGCTTTTAAAAAATTAAAACCTTTAAAAAAAACAGAATGTGTTTAAAATTGCTCTATTCCCAGCCTTATAACGCTTTTATTGTTTGTTCTGCGAGGCTGTGTGAGATGTCATTGGATGGGGCGATTACGCACGTGGCAATAACAAATATGTTTCTTTTTTAATATATTTATTCATTTTTATTTATAAAATAGGAAAAGGGGGGTGATTTTAATTTTTATTAGGGGAGGGGATTTTTTATTAACCCCTAGGCGACCCTGGACCGCGGCTATTAACGGGGACGGTCCGATCGCCGTGCCCACTAATAAAGTAATCGGATGCAGCTGTCAACTTTGTCCCGGAGGAGCGATCCACTGGCGTAATAGTCCTGATCCCGGCTTGACACTCGATTGCTTCGGCTGCAGCAGCCGGAAGCAATCAATGTGCCTATCACATCAATCTATGCTGCATATCTATGCAGCATAGATCTGAATGAGAGATCAGTGCACTTCTACTAGAAGTACCCCAGTGGGGCTTCTATTATAAATGTAAAAGAAAAAAAAAAAGTGATGTTGTCAATAAAAAGCCCCCGCCCCTAATAAAAGTGTGAATCACCCCCCTTTTCCCATGTTATAAATAAAAATAAATAAATAAACATGTTTTGTATCACCGCATGCATAATCGCCCAATATTAATTAATCACATTCCTGATCTTGCACGGTAAAGTGCAAAATTGTGCATTATTGGTCGCATCAAATCCAGAAAAATTGTAATAAAAAGCGATCAAAAAGTCGCATATTGGCAAGCAAGGTACCAATAGAAAGAACACATCGGGGGCGTGGCTTAGCTATGGCGGCGTGAAGAAGCACTCCTGAGGAGCTCCGTCCATAGCAGTGCAGACCGACACCTCTCCTGACCCCATACCTCTCCCTGGGATGCCCGGATCCCGCAAACGTCCTCCCCTCAAGCCGCCCGGTAAGCACCAGCGCTCCCAGACCCTCCGGAGCAGCTTGCTCCGCTTCCGCAGCTCCTCCAGTCCCGGGACGCAGCACGGCCTGAACCCTGTCATGGCGCCGACGCTGCAGAGACAAGGCGCGCGCCTCTCCTCCTCACCTCAACGGGACGACTGCACGGGTGAGCGCTGCATACCGGGATCCCCGCAACGGGTCCCCGCCACTTCTCCGCCGCCCTCCTGGGCCGGAAGCGCAGAGGCCACGGTCTCGGCGGCGGCACAGATGGGAGCCATGGATGTGGGGAGTCGGCCCCCCAGTGCGGTCGCCATTTTGGGCACCACATGCCACGCGCCCTCACCCCCTCCTTCTCACTCAGGGGGCCCGGTCATCTCGGCCCACTATCTACCAGCGGTAAGGGACGTCCAGAATGATCCCCAAGGGGCAGTATCCACACATTCCATGCAGGGGGAGCTGCATGGCCTGAGGGAATTACTACAGGCATTGTAGGGAGCCCATTAGGATGTCTACTGCCGCCGGGGCGCTGAAGGGTTCCGGAGTTCCACATTTCTGAGACTATGCAAACCCTGTTAAGCACTCATGCCCTTGCGGAACCCAATAATGCAACCTCTCCTGCACTGATCCTCCGTTAATAGTTATGGTTAGCCCTGCCTTAATGACCATGGACTGGAGACTCTGGGCTAAGGGCGGGCAGGGTCCTGTTTTCTGTTTTCTTTGTTACCTCTGAGGTACCGAGTGCGTTTTGCTTTTTATGCATACTATGGGGGTCGTTGATGCCCCCCACTTCACCTATCCCCCCACCCACATCCCCATCCCCCCCCCACCTCCCCATCCCTCTACCCCCCCCCCCACCTCCCTATCCCTCTACCCCCCCTCCCTAAACTCCTAAACCCCACCGGGTCCTCCCTCACCCCCCCCCTTCCCCTCCTCCCTCCCATTATGGGGTCTGACCATAACCATCACTGTTGATTTAGGTCTGTGCTGCCGTGGGGAGCTTCTCTCCTCCATGGTTTTCTACTTTCTCCTTGTTTTTTGAGGTGGGCCGTTCTGACCCACGTGCACCTCGGTGCTAAGTTCTTCATTTGTGTTCACTGTCCCGTTCAGTGTTGTTGGTGTTCGTCCATTTGTTGTCTGTCTGTATATCTCTTCCGCTTCTTACTTTTCCCCCTTCCCCCACCTTCGCTTCTACCTCCCTCCTCCCCACCCCCCCCTCGCTTCTTCCCTTTCCTGGGGCGAGTGTGCAGGAGGACGTGAACTGGCCATGGCGTCTGCTTCACAATCGGAATTTCTGGTGGGGACCTTGAATGTGAAAGGTCTTAATGACCCAGGTAAAAGGTCCATCTTACTTAGCTTCCTGAAGGCACAGCGTGTACAGGTCGCCTTACTTCAGGAGACTCATATTAAGGCTAACTCTTTATTCAATCTCTCTAACAGGTGGTTCCCGTATGCCTACCATAGTCACACTGATGATTCCAAAGCACAGGGCGTGAGCATTTTGGTATCCCGCTCCCTTCCCTGGGAGTTCCTTGATTCTCGCTGTGATGGTGAAGGCAGGCTTCTGATGGTGAAAGGTAAAATTGCCTCGTCCATCTACACCTTAGTGTCAATATACCTGCCTAACACCGGTCAGGATTCAGTGCTGAAACGCTTTTTGGAGCTGGTGGAGGACTTCTCAGAAGGGGTGACTGTCATGGGGGGCGACTTTAACGTAGCTTTAGATCCAAAGACAGACACTTCCACGGGTCACTCTCACCTGCCTGCGGCGGTGGTTAAGAGGGTTAACGCATCATTACATGCCCATCAGTACATAGACACGTGGAGAACACTACATCCTCGTGACAAAGACTTCACCTTTTACTCTCCGGTCAGAGACATGTACTCCCGACTAGACTACTGCTTTCTCCATCATAGGGACCTGCATCTCCTTACAGGAGCGAGAATAGGGTCTATCACCTTTTCTGACCATGCGATGGCCACGGTGGAGCTTTCTCTCCCCCAACCCGTCCCTCGTCAATGGAATTGGAAACTGAATACCTCGCTCCTTTCTGACGTAGCGGCCCGGGAGGATCTTAAGAAGTCCCTAACCGACTATTTCACGACAAATGCTTCAGACGACATCTCCCCAGGGATCCTGTGGGAGGCTCATAAATGCGTAGCCAGGGGCATTTTGATTAAACACGGTTCTAGACTCAAAAAGGACCATGCCGCTAAGACCTTGCAGCTCTTGGGAAGGGTGGAGGAGCTGGAAACTTTGCATAAACGCACTCCTACGGAAGACACCAGGGTGACTTTATTGCAAACCCGCGACCTTCTGAGAGCACACCTTACTAAGAATGCCCGGTCTAAACTGGCTAAATGCAGGCGCCACTTTTACGAACACGGTAATAAATGCGGGCGCTCACTAGCTAGGGCGCTCCGGACACAACATCAACAGTCCTATATCCCGTTCGTCCAAACGGGCCCGACTACACGGGCTAACACACCAGGGGCAATAGCGGCGGCTTTTAAACAGTTTTATGCCACCTTGTACTCTGTGGACACAGACAATCCGGCGACGCTGGACACGACGTTCCGTGACAAAATCCGTCGATATATTACACAATCGGGAATGCCCGCGCTGTCGGCGGAGGATGTTGAGGCCCTGGAGGCGCCAATTTCAGCTGGGGAGTTAGCACTGGCGATCAAATCCACACAAACTGGCAAATCCCCGGGTCCGGATGGGTTTGGTCTGACATATTATAAGACGTTCCAGGAAGAGCTGTCCCCACACTTCCTGGCCGCTTATAATTCCATCTCACGGGGGGCCTCCCTGCCGAGTGACTCCACACGCGCTCATGTGGTGGTCATACCCAAGCCAGGGAAGGATAGTACCCTTTGCTCTAACTATAGACCAATATCGTTACTTAATGTAGATCTTAAACTATTTGCCAAGATACTTGCCTCACGATTGGTGGCCCTCCTGGACCGCATCATTCACCCAGACCAAGCGGGCTTTATGCCTGGTAGAGAGGCGCGCGACAACACCATGAAGGCCATTAACCTGATTCATAAAGCCAACCTGTCTAGCTCGCCGCTAATGCTGCTCTCAACAGACGCAGAAAAGGCTTTCGATAGGGTTAACTGGTCCTTCATGGTGGAAACATTGAAGTTTATTGGTCTGGGCCCCTCCTTCCTGGCTTGGGTCATGTCCTTATATGCCTCACCAAGCGTACAAGTCAAGCGAACGGCATCCTCTCGGAAGGCTTTCCGATTCGGAACGGCACTCGCCAGGGGTGCCCTCTGTCTCCCCTGATTTTTATTTTAACCTTGGAGCCATTTTTGTGTCATGTCAGGGCAAACCCGAACGTCAATGGGATGACGATACGGAGGACGCAGTATAAAATAGCGGCCTATGCCGATGATCTGTTGTTCTTCATTATCAAATACTTAGGTATTTATGTGGCCGCCGACCTCAGAACCCTGTATCAACGTAACTATCTGCCGTTGCTGAATGCCGTCAAGGCTGACTGCACTCGCTGGGTGAAAGGACTCCACACGTGGTTTGGGCGTTGCGCCATTTATAAAATGAATATTCTACCCAGACTCTTGTTCTTGCTCCAGTGCCTCCCCATCCGCATCCCGACAGCCTTTTTCCGTTCCATATCCTCCATCCAAACTAAATTTATTTGGGGTGGCAAACCAGCGCGCATCCGGAAATCATTACTCACATGCCCAAAGGAACGTGGAGGGATTGGACTGCCTGACATTAAAAAGTACTACCTGGCCACTCAGTTATCACATGTTGTAGACTGGTGTAGGAACAGCAGCAGGAAACCGTGGGTGGCGATAGAACAATCGTACACGGGCTTGCCACTGAATAGTGTAGCGTGGCTACCGGTGGAACGCCTTAATGATCTTAAATATCATCCCACCATTGGCCCAGCGTTGGCGACATGCTCAGATAGGACGCTTAGACAAGCTTTCCTGCCACCCATTTCCAGCATGACCCCCATTTTGGGGAATCCCGACTTCACCCCCTGCCTGACGGACAAGGTATTCCGAGACTGGATAGTGGCTGGGAACCATAGAGCCAAGTTTTATATACAGAATGGAGACTGGCTCTCTGCGGAAACCCTACTAGCGCTGATGGAACCGTGTGCCTTGGGACATTGGAGGGTAATGCAACTGAGACATTATCTGCTATCTCTGCCCCAGGCAACCCAATTTACCCGTGCACTCACGGATTTTGAGGAGCTCTGCAACTCCCAGGAACCGCTCAGACACACCCTTTCTATTGTATACCAGTTATTACAGGCCAATCCGGAGGAGACCCCACCACCCTATCTCCTTAAATGGGAAGCCGATCTGGGACTTAATCTTACTGAGGCCCAGAGATCGGGAATTTTCTATCTGACGCACAAGTCCTCCATCAGCTCCAAATTTCAGGAAGCTAACTACAAACTCCTCTCGCGGTGGTACAGAGTACCGTCCAAACTACACTCCCTTATCCCCCAGGTTGACCCTAACTGCTGGAGATGTGGGGAGGCTGAGGGGACATTCCTACATGTGTTCTGGGAATGCCCACGCTTGCTTGACTTTTGGTCAGTTGTAATTGAAACCATCAAGAAGGTGACCGGCCTGTCCATGCGTTTGGGTCCGGCCCTGTTCTTACTCCACCACAGCGAGATCCCTCTAAAGGCATACAAACATTCTTTGCTGAGTTACTTAGTAATGGCGGCCAGAGCATGTATTCCTCTCTGTTGGAAACAACGCTCCCCTCCCTCCCCTTCGCTCTGGGTCGCCAAAGTAAATGACGTAATGTGGATGGAAGATCTCACTGCAGAACTTCATTCCAAAAATAAAAACTTCCACTCCACTTGGGCTCCTTGGACTACCTTCCAGGAGACGGATGCCTATAGAGATCTCCTGCGTACTGCTGATTCCTCCCGGACGGGACCTTTACCTGAGGTAAGATGAAACTGAGTGTATGAAGAACACATCATGGCGCAACAAATGACACCTCACACAGCCCCATAGACCAAAGGATAAAAGCGCTATAAACATGGGAATGGAGCGATTTTAAGGAACATATATTTGTTATACAATGGTTTGAATTTTTTACAGGCCATCAGATACAATGAAAGTTATACATGTTACATATTGTTGTAATCGTAACAACTTGAGGAACATATATAACAAGTCAGTTTTACCCCAGGATGAACGGTGTAAAAACGAAAATCCCCCAAATAAAAGAAATGCGTTTTTTTTTCTCAATTTCACCACACATTGAATTTATTTCTGGTTTCGCAGTGTACTTTATGAAAAAATTCAGCATGTCTTTGCAAAGTACAATTAGTGGCGCAAAAAATAAGGGCTCATGTGGGTTTCTAGGTGAAAAAATGCAAGTGCTATGGCCTTTTAAGCACAAAGAGGGAAAAACGAAAACGCTAAAATTTAAATTGGCCTTGTCCTCTGAGGGTTAATAAAAAAGGTTTGTTTTTTTTCACATACATTTATCAGAAACCCCCTGGGGGACTTCTATATACACAGCACTGATCTCCCATTGAGATCAATGCTGTGTATATAATAGATCCATCAGATCAGTGTTCTATTATACTGGCATGCTGCAGACCACATACATAGATTGCCCAGACGGGATCGGCGTCATTCTGACGCTGAGTCCCGGCCGGCTCAGTATGAGAGTTCTCCCCTCTGCAATCACATCACAGGGGGGGAGATCCCGCCACTAGACACCAGGGATAGGGGCCAAGCACTATTCAAATGCAGCTGTTAGCTTTGACAGCTGCATTTGAATAGTTAATTAGCCAGCAGTGGTGATCGGCCGCATCGGCTAATACCCACGGCCCCCAGCTGCACATAGCAACTGGGGACCGCAGGCTGCAGAGAGGTCTCACGTAGGGCTCTCTGCTTTCCCCTTAATGGCCACATGACGGGATACCCGCCATGCGTTGTTAAGGGGTTAAAATTGATTTTACCCGGAATTCTCCTTTAAGGACTGAGGCAATTTTCTTTTTTGCGCTATCATTTTGTCCTCTTTGTGTCCTCCCTAGCGCTTGCATTTTGTTACCTACAGACCCACATGAGCCCTTATTTTTTGTGACACTAATTGTACTTTGCAATGACAGACTTAGTTTTCCATAAAATATGCTGCGAAACAAAAAAAAAAATTATCTGTGCAGTGAAATGGAAAAAAACTTGCAATTATTTTTATTTTGATGGGTTTTGTGATTACACCATTTGCCCTATGGTAAAACATGTTTTCTGTGTTCCCCCAAACCGCTTGTACCTTCAAATAGCTGAAGGTCAAAGGTCAAAGATCTGTCCTGCGGTCTGTTTGGCAGGTGATGCAATTATTGTGCTAAAAAACTACTTTTAAACTGGCAGCCCTGTGCCCTACGGGAGTGGCCTAGATTGTGTATGCATTAGGCTGGCACACCCTATCTGTCCCTCCTCCCCGCCCTCCTCATCATTAGGAATGCTCCAGGCAGATTGCCTCCTATTCATCAGCTGTGAGAGGGCGGCACATGGGCTGGATCATTAAGACACCTGTGCAAATGTTCAGCATGGAGAAAATGTTCTCGGGCATTCCTAATGATGAAGAGGGTGGGGAGAGCAGGGACGGAGGGGTGGTGCAAAGTTAGGGCACAGATACTCCCGTAGGGCCCGGGGCTGCCAGTTTGTTTTTTAGCACAATAAGTGCATCACCTGCCAAACGGATCGTGGGACAGATCTTGGATTAAAAGCAGCTATCTGAAGGTACACATGATTTGGGGGGGGGGGGACAGATTGTGGGTACAGAGTCGCTCTTAACCAAGTCACAATTTTGAAAAACCTGTGAGCTCTTCTTGCAAAATGCTCTCAATGCAAGTT
>NW_027208627.1:0-51650 GCF_027789765.1 Dendropsophus ebraccatus
TCCCCTCTGACGCACCCATGAAGGCAATGCTCAAAGCCTTAAGAGACTCTATCCAAACCAGCATAAAACACTCTATGAGCCCGGTGCAACAAGCGGTCAGAGAAGTAGAGGGCAGAGTCTCCCAAGTTGAGGAGAAGATGGAAGACTTAACTACGTCCCACAATTCTATGGTTGCCAGCCACTCGGCTCTTGAAGAAGAAGTAATTCAGCTGCGAAACAAAGTAAACGATCTTGAAGACCGTTCACGCAGAAACAACTTAAAATTGCGTGGTATACCTGAGACCGTAGAGGCATCAGAACTGGCACCATTCATACAGAGATTTATTAAGGCCCTGCTCCCTGACTGCACCAACAAAGATTTGATTATAGACAGAGCGCACCGCGTCCCTCGCCCAAAACACCTTTCTACTGAGGTACCAAGAGACACCCTGGTAAGGGTGCATTTTTACCATGTGAAAGAGGCATTCCTGCTGGCTACCCGCAACAAAGAGGCTCTTCCTGAGAGATTCCAAACAATATCAGTTTTCACAGACTTGTCCGCTGCTACATTACAGTGGAGAAGAACAATGATGCCCATCACAATCGCTCTGCGTGATGCCAGAATTGCATACAAATGGGGATACCCTGCCAAACTTATTGTGACGGTCAACAATTCTACGTCTATCATCACTACCATTGTAGGCGGAGAAAAACTGCTACATACATTGGATCTGACTCCAGCGATTATCCCACCCCCGAGGTCTACAGCTCCCATGCCTGTGCGACAAGAATGGCGCAAAAACCAACGATCCTCTAGAGGGCGTCGCTGAACTATTAAAGGTGGCATTCCATGGTGACTCCGGATAGAACTCCCGGCTCGGCTTATGCTGAACTTTTGTGCCCCACAGGCCGTTATTGCTGACTACGGTTGGCATGCCTTACCTACATCTAGGCACCGAAAGGCCCTTCCTGCTATCTCTTTCCTTATTTGGAGCCTATTCGCTCCTACTTGTTCTATTTTTTCATATCATTGTTTCTGTGTTTACCTTTTTTGTTGTTCTCTCTGCAGCATGATACCGAATATTGCACTCTGTTCTGATGTTTTGATCCTATTGACCTGTATCCTTGGTGGCCAGTGGAGCTCAGGGCTCTTATTATTATGGTATGTAATTGGACCCATGCACCACATTACTACACACAATGGTTTTGCAGGTTTTGTCATATAATGTGAGGGGCCTCAACTCACCGCAACGGAGGTCTTTTCTCTGGTCAGAGGTGGCCCGCTCACATTGTGACATTTTATGTGCACAGGAGACACACCTGCTGCGCAAAGATGCCAAACGCATCAAACACCCACAATTTCCTAAGATATTCCATGCCCACTATCAGTCCAAAGCCAGGGGGGTCCTAATTGCTTTTAAAAACTCCATTGCAGTCACTATTACAAAGGAGATAGCAGATCCTAGGGGTAGGTACCTGATCCTCCTATGCTCTATCAATAATGTTAACTACACTATCGCAACTATATATGCACCCAACTCCAAACAGGTCAGTTTTATCAGGAAAGTACTCCGCATAATAACTAAACATAAGACGGGGCACCTGATACTCTCTGGAGACTTTAACATCGTCCCAGATATAACACGAGACTCCACCAAACCAATGGGGAATAATCAGGTATCCTTGGATACCTTTCTATGGCAGGAGGAATTATATGACGGTTGGAGGTCCCTTCACGACACTGAGTCTGACTACACGTTCTACTCCCACCGCCATAACAGCTACAGTAGAATAGACTTGGTGCTCGTGGACAGGCCTACACTCCCATTGCTAACAGATGTGTCCATTGGAATTAAAACTTGGTCGGACCATGCCCCCTTGACCTTCTCCATCCGGGAAAAAGTCAACACCTCTTATGAATATATGTGGAGGTGTAATTCATACCTGATATCTCATCCTAAATACCAAGAAGAGATTAACACTGTGTTGGCTGATTTCTTCAGGGAGAATGTGACTGGGGACGTCTCTGCCACCACGGTGTGGAATGCACACAAAGCGGTTGTACGTGGCCATCTCATGCAACTAGGTCACAGGGTTAAAAAAGAGAAGTCTGCCAAACTAACTAAACTCCTTAAAAATATACAAGACCTTGAGACCCTACATAAACGCCACCAATCTGAGGCCACGTTGGCGCAACTACGCACCTTGAGATGTGACCTGCGTACATTACTCACCAGCGACTTTGAATATAAATTGAGGAAAGCTAAATCCTTATTTTACTCGCAGGGTAACAAGGCTGGCGGTGCTCTCGCGCGGCGACTGAAGGGACAGCATACGAAATCCAGGATCCCTTTTTTAATAAATCCCGCTACCAATGCAAAAATAATCACTCCCACAGCCATAGCTACTGCCTTTAGAGATTTTTATGCCCAACTCTATAACTTAAAAGATGACTCCCTAACACCCCAACCCACACAATCAGACATCGATGCATTTTTAGGTAAGATTAACATGCCCACCTTGTCCCCTGAACAATTGGACAACCTAAATTCTCCACTCACCCTAAAAGAAATAGTTGACACCATTAACTCGCTGCCAAAGGGGAAGTCCCCTGGGCCCGATGGGCTCACAAATCATTACTACAAATCATTTAAGACCATCCTCTCTCCACACTTATTGTCCTTTTTTGAGGCAGCCCAGTCATCTGCTGCATTCCCCAGAGAGAATCAGATGGCGAATATAGTAACACTCCCAAAACCGGGAAAACCACCCGACTCACCAAAAAATTTTAGACCCATATCACTATTGAACTGTGATCTGAAAATATATGCCAAAATCATTGCATCCCGCCTGGCGTGTGTCCTCCCTTCAGTTGTCGCAGCGGATCAGACCGGCTTTACCCAAGGACGACAGGCATACGACAACACTAGACGAGTGGTCGACTTAGTCTACTCCATACATAAGACAAAATCTCCTGCTGTCCTGCTCACCCTAGACGCCGAAAAGGCATTTGATAGGATAGCATGGGATTATGCCTTTAGCGTATTAAGGAAGGTGGGCCTACAAGGTCCTATATACCATAGTATACTTGCTTTATACTCCTCCCCATCTGCTCAAGTGTATTGTAATAACTCTCTATCCCCCCCTTTTACTATTTCAAATGGCACAAGACAGGGATGCCCACTTTCTCCCCTGGTCTTTGTTCTTTCTATTGAGCCCCTGGCTTGCCTCCTCAGATCTCATCCTCGCATACATGGTATCAGCATCGGTTCTCGGACTCATGTTGCATCTTTGTATGCTGATGATGTGATACTCACTATGAGCACCCCTGATCAGTCATTGCCTGCAGCATTGGACACCTTGGCTGAATTTGGCAAGGTCTCCTACTATAAGTTGAATCACTCTAAGTCTGAAGCTCTACCACTTAACCTATCATCAGAGATAGTTGGTGACTTCAAGGCGAGGTACCCTTTAGACTGGAAATCTGATAAAATTGCATACCTGGGCACATGGATTACACCCACGCCAACCGATCTCTTTGCTAAAAACTATCTCCCCTTATTAAATGACCTTAAATCCCAGATGGCACAAATGGAAGGCTTGGAAGTATCATGGACAGGTAGAATAGCAGCTTTCAAGATGATGTTGCTCCCAAAGCTACTATATTTATATAGGACCATGCCCATTCATATCCCTGACTATTTCTTTAAGAACGTCAGGAAAGCCATAGCTAAGTACATATGGGGTTCAAAGAGGCCACGCATAAAATATCATATCCTAACTCGCCCTACTGATTTAGGGGGTATTGGACTACCTGACCCTAGGGTTTATTATGAAGCCACAATACTATCACAGCTGCGTAGCTGGTGGGCACAGGAATTACATAAACCCTGGGTATCCATAGAGGAGCATATGATTGGATTCGACTTAAGATCCAAGTTGTACTCCTGTGTATGGCTGGCGAATATCCCAAATAACACCTACCCACCGCCAGTATATGCAGGTTTGCGATGCTGGCGTAATGTACACCTACAGCGGGGAGACAAAACTCGACTAGACAGAATCCCTGTCCCCTTACAGGCCCTTCTCCAATACTTGCCAGACACTTCAAGAGACTCCTTACTATCATGGGTTGATCACGGTGTAACACATCTTAAAGATCTATATGAAAACACACTCCTCCTCCCATTTGGTGCATTAAGAGACAAGTTCGGACTCCCTCATAGGGACTTCTTCCTGTATCTGCAGATCAGACACTGCATTTTTAAGACAATCCCTATAGAGACCACATGGAACACTGAACTTCTGGGCTCCTTCAAAGTTAGGAAAGCAGGCCTCCGCCCCTTATGCTCTATAATCACTGATGCAGAATCATTTGATCACAACCAGCATCTGCAGTACTGGGAATCTGCCCTGGGTATATCACCAACCTCTCAAGATTGGTCATTAGCCTATAAGTGGGGCATGAAACTGACATTCAGCGCCGCCCACCGTGAAAATATAGTTAAAACTCGGCTATGTTGGTACCTTACTCCATCTCGCCTATGTAGAATGTACCCAGACGCGGATGACAAGTGCTGGAGAGGCTGTGGGGCCAGAGGCACATTACCACATATCCTCTGGGAGTGCCCAGTTCTACTGCCATATTGGTTAGCGGTGTCAGATTTACTAAAGGAGGTGGCAGGTCTAACGGAGGACTTAACTCCAGCATTAGGACTACTACATATTGGATTAGCCGACATATGCCCTCCCCAAAGGGCCCTGTGTTGCAAGATTCTTACAATATCCCGAATAGCTATTACTCGCAAGTGGAGGACGCCCGCTGCACCCTTGATCACTGAGGTTATTGAAGATGTGAAATATACCTTCGAACTGGAGAAACACATCTCTTATGGCAGGGAACTCACAAAGCCATTTATTACACACTGGTCACCTTGGATCCATAGCAGGTATCATGTTTGAGGTTATCGTATGTTGCAATGTATATTACAATTTTGGTACACATTATAGGTCATTTAGAGTTGTCCTCCTTCCTTGTTTGGACTGCTCGCCTTCTTCCCGCTGTCCCTCCTCCCTCACTCCTCCCCCCTTACTCTTCCCCCTCCCCCCCCCCCCCCTCCCATATCCCTTGTTTATTCTTGTTATTTCTTCTTTATGAAAAATTGTATCTGAAAATTTTAATAAATATATTGAAACGTAAGTCAATGGGGCGATTTTTTGGCTATGTGCTAGAAATGAAATGCAGTGCGGATTGGATGACAGGCACCCTAGGCACCCAGGATCGGCTTTAGTTTCACGTGTATCTCTTAAGCCGGCAGAGAAAACCCACCTGATATGCGCTCCACACAATTGAATAGAGACGCCGTTGATTTTCTATGGGAATTGCAGAAATGACTTCTAAGCCTCAAAATAATGACTTTTTTTCCTAAGGTGGTAGGAATGAAACTCAGTGCGGGCTGGATGGGGTCCCCCCTGGGCACCGCAGACCTAAGCTTGTTTAACTCCTACCTCTTAAAGGGACCGAGAAAAAATGACCTTTTCTGCACTCCAATGTAAGTCAATGGGGCGATTTTTTGGCTATGTGCTAGAAATGAAATGCAGTGCGGATTGGATGACAGGCACCCTAGGCACCCAGGATCGGCTTTAGTTTCACGTGTATCTCTTAAGCCGGCAGAGAAAACCCACCTGATATGCGCTCCACACAATTGAATAGAGACGCCGTTGATTTTCTATGGGAATTGCAGAAATGACTTCTAAGCCTCAAAATAATGACTTTTTTTCCTAAGGTGGTAGGAATGAAACTCAGTGCGGGCTGGATGGGGTCCCCCCTGGGCACCGCGGACCTAAGCTTGTTTAACTCCTACCTCTTAAAGGGACCGAGAAAAAATGACCTTTTCTGCACTCCAATGTAAGTCAATGGGGCGATTTTTTGGCTATGTGCTAGAAATGAAATGCAGTGCGGATTGGATGACAGGCACCCTAGGCACCCAGGATCGGCTTTAGTTTCACGTGTATCTCTTAAGCCGGCAGAGAAAACCCACCTATATGCGCTCCACACAATTGAATAGAGACGCCGTTGATTTTCTATGGGAATTGCAGAAATGACTTCTAAGCCTCAAAATAATGACTTTTTTTCCTAAGGTGGTAGGAATGAAACTCAGTGCGGGCTGGATGGGGTCCCCCCTGGGCACCGCAGACCTAAGCTTGTTTAACTCCTACCTCTTAAAGGGACCGAGAAAAAATGACCTTTTCTGCACTCCAATGTAAGTCAATGGGGCGATTTTTTGGCTATGTGCTAGAAATGAAATGCAGTGCGGATTGGATGACAGGCACCCTAGGCACCCAGGATCGGCTTTAGTTTCACGTGTATCTCTTAAGCCGGCAGAGAAAACCCACCTGATATGCGCTCCACACAATTGAATAGAGACGCCGTTGATTTTCTATGGGAATTGCAGAAATGACTTCTAAGCCTCAAAATAATGACTTTTTTTCCTAAGGTGGTAGGAATGAAACTCAGTGCGGGCTGGATGGGGTCCCCCCTGGGCACCGCAGACCTAAGCTTGTTTAACTCCTACCTCTTAAAGGGACCGAGAAAAAATGACCTTTTCTGCACTCCAATGTAAGTCAATGGGGCGATTTTTTGGCTATGTGCTAGAAATGAAATGCAGTGCGGATTGGATGACAGGCACCCTAGGCACCCAGGATCGGCTTTAGTTTCACGTGTATCTCTTAAGCCGGCAGAGAAAACCCACCTGATATGCGCTCCACACAATTGAATAGAGACGCCGTTGATTTTCTATGGGAATTGCAGAAATGACTTCTAAGCCTCAAAATAATGACTTTTTTTCCTAAGGTGGTAGGAATGAAACTCAGTGCGGGCTGGATGGGGTCCCCCCTGGGCACCGCAGACCTAAGCTTGTTTAACTCCTACCTCTTAAAGGGACCGAGAAAAAATGACCTTTTCTGCACTCCAATGTAAGTCAATGGGGCGATTTTTTGGCTATGTGCTAGAAATGAAATGCAGTGCGGATTGGATGACAGGCACCCTAGGCACCCAGGATCGGCTTTAGTTTCACGTGTATCTCTTAAGCCGGCAGAGAAAACCCACCGATATGCGCTCCACACAATTGAATAGAGACGCCGTTGATTTTCTATGGGAATTGCAGAAATGACTTCTAAGCCTCAAAATAATGACTTTTTTTCCTAAGGTGGTAGGAATGAAACTCAGTGCGGGCTGGATGGGGTCCCCCCTGGGCACCGCAGACCTAAGCTTGTTTAACTCCTACCTCTTAAAGGGACCGTGAAAAAATGACCTTTTCTGCACTCCAATGTAAGTTAATGGGGCGATTTTTTGGCTATGTGCTAGAAATGAAATGCAGTGCGGATTGGATGACAGGCACCCTAGGCACCCAGGATCGGCTTTAGTTTCACGTGTATCTCTTAAGCCGGCAGAGAAAACCCACCTGATATGCGCTCCACACAATTGAATAGAGACGCCGTTGATTTTCTATGGGAATTGCAGAAATGACTTCTAAGCCTCAAAATAATGACTTTTTTTCCTAAGGTGGTAGGAATGAAACTCAGTGCGGGCTGGATGGGGTCCCCCCTGGGCACCGCAGACCTAAGCTTGTTTAACTCCTACCTCTTAAAGGGACCGAGAAAAAATGACCTTTTCTGCACTCCAATGTAAGTCAATGGGGCGATTTTTTGGCTATGTGCTAGAAATGAAATGCAGTGCGGATTGGATGACAGGCACCCTAGGCACCCAGGATCGGCTTTAGTTTCACGTGTATCTCTTAAGCCGGCAGAGAAAACCCACCTGATATGCGCTCCACACAATTGAATAGAGACGCCGTTGATTTTCTATGGGAATTGCAGAAATGACTTCTAAGCCTCAAAATAATGACTTTTTTTCCTAAGGTGGTAGGAATGAAACTCAGTGCGGGCTGGATGGGGTCCCCCCTGGGCACCGCAGACCTAAGCTTGTTTAACTCCTACCTCTTAAAGGGACCGAGAAAAAATGACCTTTTCTGCACTCCAATGTAAGTCAATGGGGCGATTTTTTGGCTATGTGCTAGAAATGAAATGCAGTGCGGATTGGATGACAGGCACCCTAGGCACCCAGGATCGGCTTTAGTTTCACGTGTATCTCTTAAGCCGGCAGAGAAAACCCACCTAATATGCGCTCCACACAATTGAATAGAGACGCCATTGATTTTCTATGGGAATTGCAGAAATGACTTCTAAGCCTCAAAATAATGACTTTTTTTCCTAAGGTGGTAGGAATGAAACTCAGTGCGGGCTGGATGGGGTCCCCCCTGGGCACCGCAGACCTAAGCTTGTTTAACTCCTACCTCTTAAAGGGACCGAGAAAAAATGTTCTTTTCTGCACTCCAATGTAAGTCAATGGGGCGATTTTTTGGCTATGTGCTAGAAATGAAATGCAGTGCGGATTGGATGACAGGCACCCTAGGCACCCAGGATCGGCTTTAGTTTCACGTGTATCTCTTAAGCCGGCAGAGAAAACCCACCTGACTATGCGCTCCACACAATTGAATAGAGACGCCGTTGATTTTCTATGGGAATTGCAGAAATGACTTCTAAGCCTCAAAATAATGACTTTTTTTCCTAAGGTGGTAGGAATGAAACTCAGTGCGGGCTGGATGGGGTCCCCCCTGGGCACCGCAGACCTAAGCTTGTTTAACTCCTACCTCTTAAAGGGACCGAGAAAAAAATGACCTTTTCTGCACTCCAATGTAAGTCAATGGGGCGATTTTTTGGCTATGTGCTAGAAATGAAATGCAGTGCGGATTGGATGACAGGCACCCTAGGCACCCAGGATCGGCTTTAGTTTCACGTGTATCTCTTAAGCCGGCAGAGAAAACCCACCTGATATGCGCTCCACACAATTGAATAGAGACGCCGTTGATTTTCTATGGGAATTGCAGAAATGACTTCTAAGCCTCAAAATAATGACTTTTTTTCCTAAGGTGGTAGGAATGAAACTCAGTGCGGGCTGGATGGGGTCCCCCCTGGGCACCGCAGACCTAAGCTTGTTTAACTCCTACCTCTTAAAGGGACCGAGAAAAAATGACCTTTTCTGCACTCCAATGTAAGTCAATGGGGCGATTTTTTGGCTATGTGCTAGAAATGAAATGCAGTGCGGATTGGATGACAGGCACCCTAGGCACCCAGGATCGGCTTTAGTTTCACGTGTATCTCTTAAGCCGGCAGAGAAAACCCACCTGATATGCGCTCCACGCAATTGAATAGAGACGCCGTTGATTTTCTATGGGAATTGCAGAAATGACTTCTAAGCCTCAAAATAATGACTTTTTTTCCTAAGGTGGTAGGAATGAAACTCAGTGCGGGCTGGATGGGGTCCCCCCTGGGCACCGCAGACCTAAGCTTGTTTAACTCCTACCTCTTAAAGGGACCGAGAAAAAATGACCTTTTCTGCACTCCAATGTAAGTCAATGGGGCGATTTTTTGGCTATGTGCTAGAAATGAAATGCAGTGCGGATTGGATGACAGGCACCCTAGGCACCCAGGATCAGCTTTAGTTTCACGTGTATCTCTTAAGCCGGCAGAGAAAACCCACCTGATATGCGCTCCACACAATTGAATAGAGACGCCGTTGATTTTCTATGGGAATTGCAGAAATGACTTCTAAGCCTCAAAATAATGACTTTTTTTCCTAAGGTGGTAGGAATGAAACTCAGTGCGGGCTGGATGGGGTCCCCCCTGGGCACCGCAGACCTAAGCTTGTTTAACTCCTACCTCTTAAAGGGACCGAGAAAAAATGTCCTTTTCTGCACTCCAATGTAAGTCAATGGGGCGATTTTTTGGCTATGTGCTAGAAATGAAATGCAGTGCGGATTGGATGACAGGCACCCTAGGCACCCAGGATCGGCTTTAGTTTCACGTGTATCTCTTAAACCGGCAGAGAAAACCCACCTGATATGCGCTCCACACAATTGAATAGAGACGCCGTTGATTTTCTATGGGAATTGCAGAAATGACTTCTAAGCCTCAAAATAATGACTTTTTTTCCTAAGGTGGTAGGAATGAAACTCAGTGCGGGCTGGATGGGGTCCCCCCTGGGCACCGCAGACCTAAGCTTGTTTAACTCCTACCTCTTAAAGGGACCGAGAAAAAATGACCTTTTCTGCACTCCAATGTAAGTCAATGGGGCGATTTTTTGGCTATGTGCTAGAAATGAAATGCAGTGCGGATTGGATGACAGGCACCCTAGGCACCCAGGATCAGCTTTAGTTTCACGTGTATCTCTTAAGCCGGCAGAGAAAACCCACCTAATATGCGCTCCACACAATTGAATAGAGACGCCATTGATTTTCTATGGGAATTGCAGAAATGACTTCTAAGCCTCAAAATAATGACTTTTTTTCCTAAGGTGGTAGGAATGAAACTCAGTGCGGGCTGGATGGGGTCCCCCCTGGGCACCGCAGACCTAAGCTTGTTTAACTCCTACCTCTTAAAGGGACCGAGAAAAAATGTACCTTTTCTGCACTCCAATGTAAGTCAATGGGGCGATTTTTTGGCTATGTGCTAGAAATGAAATGCAGTGCGGATTGGATGACAGGCACCCTAGGCACCCAGGATCGGCTTTAGTTTCACGTGTATCTCTTAAGCCGGCAGAGAAAACCCACCTGATATGCGCTCCACACAATTGAATAGAGACGCCGTTGATTTTCTATGGGAATTGCAGAAATGACTTCTAAGCCTCAAAATAATGACTTTTTTTCCTAAGGTGGTAGGAATGAAACTCAGTGCGGGCTGGATGGGGTCCCCCCTGGGCACCGCAGACCTAAGCTTGTTTAACTCCTACCTCTTAAAGGGACCGAGAAAAAATGACCTTTTCTGCACTCCAATGTAAGTCAATGGGGCGATTTTTTGGCTATGTGCTAGAAATGAAATGCAGTGCGGATTGGATGACAGGCACCCTAGGCACCCAGGATCGGCTTTAGTTTCACGTGTATCTCTTAAGCCGGCAGAGAAAACCCACCTGATATGCGCTCCACACAATTGAATAGAGACGCCGTTGATTTTCTATGGGAATTGCAGAAATGACTTCTAAGCCTCAAAATAATGACTTTTTTTCCTAAGGTGGTAGGAATGAAACTCAGTGCGGGCTGGATGGGGTCCCCCCTGGGCACCGCAGACCTAAGCTTGTTTAACTCCTACCTCTTAAAGGGACCGAGAAAAAATGACCTTTTCTGCACTCCAATGTAAGTCAATGGGGCGATTTTTTGGCTATGTGCTAGAAATGAAATGCAGTGCGGATTGGATGACAGGCACCCTAGGCACCCAGGATCAGCTTTAGTTTCACGTGTATCTCTTAAGCCGGCAGAGAAAACCCACCTGATATGCGCTCCACACAATTGAATAGAGACGCCAGTTGATTTTCTATGGGAATTGCAGAAATGACTTCTAAGCCTCAAAATAATGACTTTTTTTCCTAAGGTGGTAGGAATGAAACTCAGTGCGGGCTGGATGGGGTCCCCCCTGGGCACCGCAGACCTAAGCTTGTTTAACTCCTACCTCTTAAAGGGACCGAGAAAAAATGACCTTTTCTGCACTCCAATGTAAGTCAATGGGGCGATTTTTTGGCTATGTGCTAGAAATGAAATGCAGTGCGGATTGGATGACAGGCACCCTAGGCACCCAGGATCGGCTTTAGTTTCACGTGTATCTCTTAAGCCGGCAGAGAAAACCCACCTGATATGCGCTCCACACAATTGAATAGAGACGCCGTTGATTTTCTATGGGAATTGCAGAAATGACTTCTAAGCCTCAAAATAATGACTTTTTTTCCTAAGGTGGTAGGAATGAAACTCAGTGCGGGCTGGATGGGGTCCCCCCTGGGCACCGCAGACCTAAGCTTGTTTAACTCCTACCTCTTAAAGGGACCGAGAAAAAATGACCTTTTCTGCACTCCAATGTAAGTCAATGGGGCGATTTTTTGGCTATGTGCTAGAAATGAAATGCAGTGCGGATTGGATGACAGGCACCCTAGGCACCCAGGATCGGCTTTAGTTTCACGTGTATCTCTTAAGCCGGCAGAGAAAACCCACCTGATATGCGCTCCACACAATTGAATAGAGACGCCGTTGATTTTCTATGGGAATTGCAGAAATGACTTCTAAGCCTCAAAATAATGACTTTTTTTCCTAAGGTGGTAGGAATGAAACTCAGTGCGGGCTGGATGGGGTCCCCCCTGGGCACCGCAGACCTAAGCTTGTTTAACTCCTACCTCTTAAAGGGACCGAGAAAAAATGACCTTTTCTGCACTCCAATGTAAGTCAATGGGGCGATTTTTTGGCTATGTGCTAGAAATGAAATGCAGTGCGGATTGGATGACAGGCACCCTAGGCACCCAGGATCAGGCTTTAGTTTCACGTGTATCTCTTAAGCCGGCAGAGAAAACCCACCTGATATGCGCTCCACACAATTGAATAGAGACGCCGTTGATTTTCTATGGGAATTGCAGAAATGACTTCTAAGCCTCAAAATAATGACTTTTTTTCCTAAGGTGGTAGGAATGAAACTCAGTGCGGGCTGGATGGGGTCCCCCCTGGGCACCGCAGACCTAAGCTTGTTTAACTCCTACCTCTTAAAGGGACCGAGAAAAAATGACCTTTTCTGCACTCCAATGTAAGTCAATGGGGCGATTTTTTGGCTATGTGCTAGAAATGAAATGCAGTGCGGATTGGATGACAGGCACCCTAGGCACCCAGGATCGGCTTTAGTTTCACGTGTATCTCTTAAGCCGGCAGAGAAAACCCACCTGATATGCGCTCCACACAATTGAATAGAGACGCCGTTGATTTTCTATGGGAATTGCAGAAATGACTTCTAAGCCTCAAAATAATGACTTTTTTTCCTAAGGTGGTAGGAATGAAACTCAGTGCGGGCTGGATGGGGTCCCCCCTGGGCACCGCAGACCTAAGCTTGTTTAACTCCTACCTCTTAAAGGGACCGAGAAAAAATGACCTTTTCTGCACTCCAATGTAAGTCAATGGGGCGATTTTTTGGCTATGTGCTAGAAATGAAATGCAGTGCGGATTGGATGACAGGCACCCTAGGCACCCAGGATCAGCTTTAGTTTCACGTGTATCTCTTAAGCCGGCAGAGAAAACCCACCTAATATGCGCTCCACACAATTGAATAGAGACGCCAGTTGATTTTCTATGGGAATTGCAGAAATGACTTCTAAGCCTCAAAATAATGACTTTTTTTCCTAAGGTGGTAGGAATGAAACTCAGTGCGGGCTGGATGGGGTCCCCCCTGGGCACCGCAGACCTAAGCTTGTTTAACTCCTACCTCTTAAAGGGACCGAGAAAAAATGATTTTTTCTGCACTCCAATGTAAGTCAATGGGGCGATTTTTTGGCTATGTGCTAGAAATGAAATTCAGTGCGGATTGGATGACAGGCACCCTAGGCACCCAGGATCGGCTTTAGTTTCACGTGTATCTCTTAAGCCGGCAGAGAAAACCCACCTGATATGCGCTCCACACAATTGAATAGAGACGCCGTTGATTTTCTATGGGAATTGCAGAAATGACTTCTAAGCCTCAAAATAATGACTTTTTTTCCTAAGGTGGTAGGAATGAAACTCAGTGCGGGCTGGATGGGGTCCCCCCTGGGCACCGCAGACCTGAGCTTGTTTAACTCCTACCTCTTAAAGGGACCGAGAAAAAATGACCTTTTCTGCACTCCAATGTAAGTCAATGGGGCGATTTTTTGGCTATGTGCTAGAAATGAAATGCAGTGCGGATTGGATGACAGGCACCCTAGGCACCCAGGATCGGCTTTAGTTTCACGTGTATCTCTTAAGCCGGCAGAGAAAACCCACCTGATATGCGCTCCACACAATTGAATAGAGACGCCGTTGATTTTCTATGGGAATTGCAGAAAAGACTTCTAAGCCTCAAAATAATGACTTTTTTTCCTAAGGTGGTAGGAATGAAACTCAGTGCGGGCTGGATGGGGTCCCCCCTGGGCACCGCAGACCTAAGCTTGTTTAACTCCTACCTCTTAAAGGGACCGAGAAAAAATGACCTTTTCTGCACTCCAATGTAAGTCTATGGGGCGATTTTTTGGCTATGTGCTAGAAATGAAATGCAGTGCGGATTGGATGACAGGCACCCTAGGCACCCAGGATCGGCTTTAGTTTCACGTGTATCTCTTAAGCCGGCAGAGAAAACCCACCTGATATGCGCTCCACACAATTGAATAGAGACGCCGTTGATTTTCTATGGGAATTGCAGAAATGACTTCTAAGCCTCAAAATAATGACTTTTTTTCCTAAGGTGGTAGGAATGAAACTCAGTGCGGGCTGGATGGGGTCCCCCCTGGGCACCGCAGACCTAAGCTTGTTTAACTCCTACCTCTTAAAGGGACCGAGAAAAAATGACCTTTTCTGCACTCCAATGTAAGTCAATGGGGCGATTTTTTGGCTATGTGCTAGAAATGAAATGCAGTGCGGATTGGATGACAGGCACCCTAGGCACCCAGGATCGGCTTTAGTTTCACGTGTATCTCTTAAGCGGGCAGAGAAAACCCACCTGATATGCGCTCCACACAATTGAATAGAGACGCCGTTGATTTTCTATGGGAATTGCAGAAATGACTTCTAAGCCTCAAAATAATGACTTTTTTTCCTAAGGTGGTAGGAATGAAACTCAGTGCGGGCTGGATGGGGTCCCCCCTGGGCACCGCAGACCTAAGCTTGTTTAACTCCTACCTCTTAAAGGGACCGAGAAAAAATGACCTTTTCTGCACTCCAATGTAAGTCAATGGGGCGATTTTTTGGCTATGTGCTAGAAATGAAATGCAGTGCGGATTGGATGACAGGCACCCTAGGCACCCAGGATCGGCTTTAGTTTCACGTGTATCTCTTAAGCCGGCAGAGAAAACCCACCTGATATGCGCTCCACACAATTGAATAGAGACGCCGTTGATTTTCTATGGGAATTGCAGAAATGACTTCTAAGCCTCAAAATAATGACTTTTTTTCCTAAGGTGGTAGGAATGAAACTCAGTGCGGGCTGGATGGGGTCCCCCCTGGGCACCGCAGACCTAAGCTTGTTTAACTCCTACCTCTTAAAGGGACCGAGAAAAAATGACCTTTTCTGCACTCCAATGTAAGTCAATGGGGCGATTTTTTGGCTATGTGCTAGAAATGAAATGCAGTGCGGATTGGATGACAGGCACCCTAGGCACCCAGGATCGGCTTTAGTTTCACGTGTATCTCTTAAGCCGGCAGAGAAAACCCACCTTATATGCGCTCCACACAATTGAATAGAGACGCCGTTGATTTTCTATGGGAATTGCAGAAATGACTTCTAAGCCTCAAAATAATGACTTTTTTTCCTAAGGTGGTAGGAATGAAACTCAGTGCGGGCTGGATGGGGTCCCCCCTGGGCACCGCAGACCTAAGCTTGTTTAACTCCTACCTCTTAAAGGGACCGAGAAAAAATGACCTTTTCTGCACTCCAATGTAAGTCAATGGGGCGATTTTTTGGCTATGTGCTAGAAATGAAATGCAGTGCGGATTGGATGACAGGCACCCTAGGCACCCAGGATCGGCTTTAGTTTCACGTGTATCTCTTAAGCCGGCAGAGAAAACCCACCTGATATGCGCTCCACACAATTGAATAGAGACGCCGTTGATTTTCTATGGGAATTGCAGAAATGACTTCTAAGCCTCAAAATAATGACTTTTTTTCCTAAGGTGGTAGGAATGAAACTCAGTGCGGGCTGGATGGGGTCCCCCCTGGGCACCGCAGACCTAAGCTTGTTTAACTCCTACCTCTTAAAGGGACCGAGAAAAAATGACCTTTTCTGCACTCCAATGTAAGTCAATGGGGCGATTTTTTGGCTATGTGCTAGAAATGAAATGCAGTGCGGATTGGATGACAGGCACCCTAGGCACCCAGGATCGGCTTTAGTTTCACGTGTATCTCTTAAGCCGGCAGAGAAAACCCACCTGATATGCGCTCCACACAATTGAATAGAGACGCCGTTGATTTTCTATGGGAATTGCAGAAATGACTTCTAAGCCTCAAAATAATGACTTTTTTTCCTAAGGTGGTAGGAATGAAACTCAGTGCGGGCTGGATGGGGTCCCCCCTGGGCACCGCAGACCTAAGCTTGTTTAACTCCTACCTCTTAAAGGGACCGAGAAAAAATGACCTTTTCTGCACTCCAATGTAAGTCAATGGGGCGATTTTTTGGCTATGTGCTAGAAATGAAATGCAGTGCGGATTGGATGACAGGCACCCTAGGCACCCAGGATCGGCTTTAGTTTCACGTGTATCTCTTAAGCCGGCAGAGAAAACCCACCATCTATGCGCTCCACACAATTGAATAGAGACGCCGTTGATTTTCTATGGGAATTGCAGAAATGACTTCTAAGCCTCAAAATAATGACTTTTTTTCCTAAGGTGGTAGGAATGAAACTCAGTGCGGGCTGGATGGGGTCCCCCCTGGGCACCGCAGACCTAAGCTTGTTTAACTCCTACCTCTTAAAGGGACCGAGAAAAAATGACCTTTTCTGCACTCCAATGTAAGTCAATGGGGCGATTTTTTGGCTATGTGCTAGAAATGAAATGCAGTGCGGATTGGATGACAGGCACCCTAGGCACCCAGGATCGGCTTTAGTTTCACGTGTATCTCTTAAGCCGGCAGAGAAAACCCACCTTATATGCGCTCCACACAATTGAATTAGAGACGCCGTAGGAATTTTGATACTTACCTAACGGGAAATTCCTGTTCTTGAAGTCCGTAGGCGGCACACCATGGGTTAAGTCTAGGATCCCGAGTGCAAGGCAGAAGAGACATGCTCAGCAGTATCCAATCAAAAAAGGACACATGGTATAAGAGGCCGGATCAACCACACCAACACAGAGTTCGTATGCAGCAGTATATTTAATAAGGGAGGGTGTGTTGTGCCGCCTACGGACTTCAAGAACAGGAATTTCCCGTTAGGTAAGTATCAAAATTCCTACGTTCTTGCAGTCCTAAGGCGGCACACCATGGGACATACACAGCAGTGTAAAGCACACACGGGTGGGAATTAATCCAATACTTAGACACTTAGTACTTTTCTGCTTAAGGCTGCTTTTTTTAGGGATAAAAATCCCGTAGAAGGAGGTAAAAAAGGTCAAGCTTTTCTTAAACATGAAGCAGCTCTCAGCCCTCTTGAAGAACGATCTTGAAATCCAGGCCAGTCAACTGACATGGCCCTGCTGAATAAGCTGTAGTCCCATCTAGAGCTTGAGGAATAAGAAGTGAACCAGCCATAAGCACTATTTGGAGATTATATTTCTTGAGGCTGTGAAGTTCTCCTTTTCCCGCAGAAACAAATAACCAGGTTTCCCAGAAGTAGCACTTCTATCATCCAGGGGATTGATTGAAGCATCTGAAGAAGCGTCTGAAGGAGGAAAGATAATCCTTGAACCATGGCTAATTGTTAATTTAAGCCAACTTGGAGGAGAAAGATTGGAAGCCAACCATCTTCTGAAACAGAACGGGCTAAAGACACACAGAGACCTTTTGGAGATTTTCCAATTGTCTGCTGTAGTCCAAAGCAATCTATCGTGTTAAGCTAAAAAGCTCCAAAGCCTCCCCATATTCTCAGCCGGAAAGATCCCGGCGAGATAGGGGGCTGAACCAAAACCATCCTAGGAGGAGCGTTCCAGGCTGAGGCGAGTGCTTCGTCCAAACTAAAGATATTTTGGACTTGAAAACCAGATGTCTGGTATGTTACTTCCCTTCTTCGTACAAATAAACAGCAGAGTTATAAGCTGGAACTGAAACCATATATCCCTGGTAAAATGATTTAACAAAATAGTCAGGTATCAAGGGTCCCCTTGACCGCCTGTACGGGTCCGGAGAACACGCCCTGTGAATATAGATAGCTTAAAAAAAATGGAAAGGAGTGTATGAATAACACACATGAGCATACTGTACAACAGACGGCATACTATAAGGGTAGAACGGAACCTCCGAGCCGGTTTGTCAGAAATGACAAGTTTCTGTATAGCTAAGAGTTGTTCCTTGGATACTAGAATCTATTGGAGAGGCTGTACACAAGGTAGGCAAAAAAAGAGAAACCAGATAGTTACTCACTTATTAGGAGGACGCTGTCCAACATCAGGGATTATGTCATTCTATGGCAGCCGGACCACACCAAAGGGAAGGGAAAGAGCTGCACTCTCGGTTCCCGGATTCTCTCCTCTTCCTCAGCGGTAGTCGGATTCAGAGAGGAGAACTTCAAAAGCCAGGGAACCCCCGGCTGAATACATACCAAAGTATCAGGACACACCGTTCCCGCAATATCCATAGAATGGTGCTCTTGGAAAAAGAGCCATTGATAGGGCTGGTGTAATCTGTGATTCCTCCTGCTACGTTCTGGCAGGAGAATAAATCTGAAAACAACAACTCCTAGAAAAACAGCCAGCATAAAAAAAAAAACAATATACATAGTCTCCTTGGAATGTCGGTATTAACAATACTAGGAGGCTTCCCTGTAAAGCCGTGGAGAAGGAGAATCGCCTAAAAAAAGGTTCTCCCCGCTAGCTAGGAGTAGACTGCCGCAGGGAAAGACATTGAGACAATTCTTCCTAGCCGCATAAAGAAAAACACACCGAACAGGTTAGATGACAAAAAGTAATACATCCCAGATCCCATAAACGGGGATAATGTGGAAAACACATACAGTAAACATTTATCATGACTAATGGTCAATGATATGAGCTAGGCTTGCATCGCAAGGTATCCCATCGAGGCTGTGATGATCCTAAACAGGGTAGACAGTCATTTATGTGTGTAATGCAACCCAAGTCTTGAATTGTGGGGCTACCATCACAGACAGGGATTAGTATCCTACTTACGAGACTCCTAGAGTGTAGCTCACTAAGCTCAGGTAACAAAAAAATTTTTTTTTTTTTTTTTTTTTCAGCAGGCAAGCAGATAATTTAAAGTCTCATAACAAGAGACTAATGTGCCGGAAATATTACTTACATTATTGAGAGAGTGGCGATGTAGCGACCAGCAGGATAACGAGCAGCCGCCTTCTGGATATACTGTTTCCGGATCAGCCATATCCACTATAGTGCAGAGTATGCTAAGCAAAACCTGGACGTGAGGTGGCGGCGGTAACAGAGGAGAACTGGTACTGATAATTCCAGTAGCAGGATGTCAGTAAGTCGTGCGGTTTCACAGTTCAGTCCGGGGTCCACCGTTTAGTCGGACTAGCGATACACAGCCCCAACATCCCCTAGGGTCCCTCTTCCAAAGTCTCAGCTGTAGTAGTGACACACAGCCAAATCCTTTATCGGATTTCCTCTCAGTCCTAATAAAGAAACATCCTGCAAAAAAGGATGAAAGACAGAGGGGATAATGAGGTACTTACCATAGAGCTAAGTATATAGATCATCACTGATAGCTTGAAGCCATTATAGGGCGAGCAAGGCCCACTGTTCACTTTGTACGCACAGCAAAGTTGTGCTTCTGGAAGCCAGTTCCTCGTGCTTTTCAAATGGCGGGAACTCTCCCGTGGAACAGGTATTGACTTCCTGGCGCACTCCCCCCTAAAAAAGAGCTTTTTTACCCTTCTCCCTGAAAAAACGGGGTGCAGGTAACGAGAAAGTACACACAGAAAACACATTTTCCAGTACTTAGCTTTAGAGGCATAATGGCCGCCGCTCCCGACTTCCGAGACTCCGGCTCCTCGTGTCTCCGTCAGCGGGGAAAATTTCAGCATGGCAGAGAACACCTCCTTGTGCGTTAATCTGCAGGTGGACTGTGATGGCGCTCAGACACCAGCTGCACGTGCATTTAGTCGTCCGCTGAAAAGTCAGAGTGGCTAATTTTTGCGCCAGAAGTTTAAACTCTGCATCCAATAAAGAGGATTGTAGCATGGAAGTATCAGACCTGCCCCCAGTAGACATAGTTGCATACACAAGTAATGTGTGATAGTGACGGGAATAAAAACACCGTCATCCAAGAGCATGATAGGTAAACAATAACATGTACCCTGTGTGATCTGGATGCATGCAGGTCTGAATCCGTTCATCGAGTAGGGGACGGCAAAGACAGGGAAACAAATCCTGCGTCATCCGAATGCAAGCAGGTCTGACAACCGATCGTCCAAAGGAGGATGGTGCAGATCAGGATAAATAAGAGTTGGGAGAACCATAGATTATAGTTCTGATTGCTATCCTGATGTCTTTCAGGGCGAGACCGAGACTGTAAACTGCAGAGTGGTCACCAAGTCTGTCACGCGTTGTGTCCACAACACTGTTCAAGCAAATCCATCAGTTCAGGCAATCTCCGCAGAATGATCCTCATGGAAGAAACTGATGATAGGGCTGTCAAAATCTGTGACTCCTCCTGCTGACGTATCCTTTGGCAGGAGAGTTCATTCTGAAACAGAAAATAGAAACAGAAACAGCCAGAGCAACAGAAAGGGATATATATGCGAGTACGATAAAGGGCACAAAATGTTAAACAACCCAGTGAACAAACCCCCAGAACTACCGCAGAAGGGGAAAGGCATATGACTTGACTACTCCACCCATCAGGGCGCAGACAATACAGAACCCTCCCATCTGCTATAGTGTAAGATGGGAGTGGAAGCAGAAACATAACACAGGGGGAAAAACTCTTATACGAACACAAAAATAGAGTATAATAGTATCAGTATAATAAATCAGTACAACTGGTGGAAATATCCCCGAGTTGCAGAAAAAAATTCCAATTCCCCCTATGTGTTCACAGCAAAATAGCAGATTAGAACAGTGATCTCCCAATATATAACAGCTAGGGGATTCCCCTCAGAGTTAGAGGAGAGAGAGAGAGCAGACAAAATGCTCCAAACTCAACACAAAGTATAAACCACGCCCTAGGGGCGTAGCTGCTGGGGAAGGATGAATGACATAGAGACTACTCTCCCAGCAGAGCTCAGTGATACACAGAGATCTCCCAATGAAAAGTTAGCATGATGGGAGTGAGAGTAGTAAAACAAGCTCATCATCAAACACAGTTACAGAATCATATATATACCGCTGTAACCCTTGCTAACTCTGATCAACTGATAAGGAGGGGAAAACAGAAATAATAAATAAAAACCCTCAGGTAATTTCCCCATAAGCTACGCAGCAAAAGGGCGCGCACATAACGCCTGCTGTCAGCACCTACTCTTTAGCTGAAAAAAGGAAGGCACAGAGACCGGGATGCCGATGCAGAGCCCGTAATTTAGGCACCAACTACCTAAATGAGGAGGCCGGTAATTACCGTTGCATGATGTGTGACAGACGGAAACATACACACCCTCTATTTCAGCATGACAGGCGATAGCGGAAAGGGTATTCAGTGTGGCAGGAAGCTCCCAGCACGCTGGAACGCAGGTGGACCGCACGCCGGCACCTCGTGCATAGAGTGGCGGGGGAATTCAGCACGGGCGTCTTTGGCGCCAAAATTCAAGATTACCAACCTGCCCCCATATTGGCAATGCCAGAAATCACCCTAACACGGCTAAGTGAATAATAAACAGGAAAACACCACCATCAGATAACCTGATAGGTGTTATACACTCACCATGTCCCGCGGCATGTAGGTCCTCCCAGAGGACGTAGTAGGTAGACAGAAGCCATGCATCAAATGAATGTATGGTGGTCCGTACCTTAGGTCCTCCACATATCAGGTCATCTGCATGTCAGGTCATCACCGGGAGGACTTGTCCCGCGGCATGTAGGTCCTGTCCCATTCATCCCCAGAGGACGGAGTAGGTAGACAGGAACCATGCATCAAATGAATGTATGGTGGTCCGCACATTAGGTCCTCCGCATATCGGGTCATCTGCATGTCAGGTCATCACCGGGAGGACTTGTCCCGCGGCATGTAGGTCCTGTCCCATTCATCCCCAGAGGACGGAGTAGGTAGACAGGAACCATGCATCAAATGAATGTATGGTGGTCCGCACATTAGGTCCTCCGCATATCAGGTCATCTGCAGGTCAGGTCATCTCCGGGAGGACTGTGCGGACAGGGATCGAAAAAGAGATTGGAGAACCATATATTATAGTCCTGAGTCCAACTCTAGATCCCATCCAGGGCATGACAGATCAAGGCAAACTGCAACACTGTAGCCTGGTCTCCAAGTCTGAAACATGCGTTGTGCCAGCAAACACTGCTCAGGCAAATCTGAAAAAAACACAAAGAAACAAGTGTAAATTAAGTGCAAAAACACATAATTGTCTCTTCCTACTTGCAGAAGGAAAAAAACTCTGTGTTGGTGTGGTTGATCCGGCCTCTTATACCATGTGTCCTTTTTTGATTGGATACTGCTGAGCATGTCTCTTCTGCCTTGCACTCGGGATCCTAGACTTAACCCATGGTGTGCCGCCTTAGGACTGCAAGAACGTTGATTTTCTATGGGAATTGCAGAAATGACTTCTAAGCCTCAAAATAATGACTTTTTTTCCTAAGGTGGTAGGAATGAAACTCAGTGCGGGCTGGATGGGGTCCCCCCTGGGCACCGCAGACCTAAGCTTGTTTAACTCCTACCTCTTAAAGGGACCGAGAAAAAATGACCTTTTCTGCACTCCAATGTAAGTCAATGGGGCGATTTTTTGGCTATGTGCTAGAAATGAAATGCAGTGCGGATTGGATGACAGGCACCCTAGGCACCCAGGATCGGCTTTAGTTTCACGTGTATCTCTTAAGCCGGCAGAGAAAACCCACCTGATATGCGCTCCACACAATTGAATAGAGACGCCGTTGATTTTCTATGGGAATTGCAGAAATGACTTCTAAGCCTCAAAATAATGACTTTTTTTCCTAAGGTGGTAGGAATGAAACTCAGTGCGGGCTGGATGGGGTCCCCCCTGGGCACCGCAGACCTAAGCTTGTTTAACTCCTACCTCTTAAAGGGACCGAGAAAAAATGACCTTTTCTGCACTCCAATGTAAGTCAATGGGGCGATTTTTTGGCTATGTGCTAGAAATGAAATGCAGTGCGGATTGGATGACAGGCACCCTAGGCACCCAGGATCGGCTTTAGTTTCACGTGTATCTCTTAAGCCGGCAGAGAAAACCCACCTGATATGCGCTCCACACAATTGAATAGAGACGCCGTTGATTTTCTATGGGAATTGCAGAAATGACTTCTAAGCCTCAAAATAATGACTTTTTTTCCTAAGGTGGTAGGAATGAAACTCAGTGCGGGCTGGATGGGGTCCCCCCTGGGCACCGCAGACCTAAGCTTGTTTAACTCCTACCTCTTAAAGGGACCGAGAAAAAATGACCTTTTATGCACTCCAATGTAAGTCAATGGGGCGATTTTTTGGCTATGTGCTAGAAATGAAATGCAGTGCGGATTGGATGACAGGCACCCTAGGCACCCAGGATCGGCTTTAGTTTCACGTGTATCTCTTAAGCCGGCAGAGAAAACCCACCTGATATGCGCTCCACACAATTGAATAGAGACGCCGTTGATTTTCTATGGGAATTGCAGAAATGACTTCTAAGCCTCAAAATAATGACTTTTTTTCCTAAGGTGGTAGGAATGAAACTCAGTGCGGGCTGGATGGGGTCCCCCCTGGGCACCGCAGACCTAAGCTTGTTTAACTCCTACCTCTTAAAGGGACCGAGAAAAAATGACCTTTTCTGCACTCCAATGTAAGTCAATGGGGCGATTTTTTGGCTATGTGCTAGAAATGAAATGCAGTGCGGATTGGATGACAGGCACCCTAGGCACCCAGGATCGGCTTTAGTTTCACGTGTATCTCTTAAGCCGGCAGAGAAAACCCACCTGATATGCGCTCCACACAATTGAATTAGAGACGCCGTTGATTTTCTATGGGAATTGCAGAAATGACTTCTAAGCCTCAAAATAATGACTTTTTTTCCTAAGGTGGTAGGAATGAAACTCAGTGCGGGCTGGATGGGGTCCCCCCTGGGCACCGCAGACCTAAGCTTGTTTAACTCCTACCTCTTAAAGGGACCGAGAAAAAATGACCTTTTCTGCACTCCAATGTAAGTCAATGGGGCGATTTTTTGGCTATGTGCTAGAAATGAAATGCAGTGCGGATTGGATGACAGGCACCCTAGGCACCCAGGATCGGCTTTAGTTTCACGTGTATCTCTTAAGCCGGCAGAGAAAACCCACCTTATATGCGCTCCACACAATTGAATAGAGACGCCGTTGATTTTCTATGGGAATTGCAGAAATGACTTCTAAGCCTCAAAATAATGACTTTTTTTCCTAAGGTGGTAGGAATGAAACTCAGTGCGGGCTGGATGGGGTCCCCCCTGGGCACCGCAGACCTAAGCTTGTTTAACTCCTACCTCTTAAAGGGACCGAGAAAAAATGACCTTTTCTGCACTCCAATGTAAGTCAATGGGGCGATTTTTTGGCTATGTGCTAGAAATGAAATGCAGTGCGGATTGGATGACAGGCACCCTAGGCACCCAGGATCGGCTTTAGTTTCACGTGTATCTCTTAAGCCGGCAGAGAAAACCCACCTGATATGCGCTCCACACAATTGAATTAGAGACGCCGTTGATTTTCTATGGGAATTGCAGAAATGACTTCTAAGCCTCAAAATAATGACTTTTTTTCCTAAGGTGGTAGGAATGAAACTCAGTGCGGGCTGGATGGGGTCCCCCCTGGGCACCGCAGACCTAAGCTTGTTTAACTCCTACCTCTTAAAGGGACCGAGAAAAAATGACCTTTTCTGCACTCCAATGTAAGTCAATGGGGCGATTTTTTGGCTATGTGCTAGAAATGAAATGCAGTGCGGATTGGATGACAGGCACCCTAGGCACCCAGGATCGGCTTTAGTTTCACGTGTATCTCTTAAGCCGGCAGAGAAAACCCACCTGATATGCGCTCCACACAATTGAATTAGAGACGCCGTTGATTTTCTATGGGAATTGCAGAAATGACTTCTAAGCCTCAAAATAATGACTTTTTTTTCCTAAGGTGGTAGGAATGAAACTCAGTGCGGGCTGGATGGGGTCCCCCCTGGGCACCGCAGTCCTAAGCTTGTTTAACTCCTACCTCTTAAAGGGACCGAGAAAAAATGACCTTTTCTGCACTCCAATGTAAGTCAATGGGGCGATTTTTTGGCTATGTGCTAGAAATGAAATGCAGTGCGGATTGGATGACAGGCACCCTAGGCACCCAGGATCGGCTTTAGTTTCACGTGTATCTCTTAAGCCGGCAGAGAAAACCCACCTTATATGCGCTCCACACAATTGAATAGAGACGCCGTTGATTTTCTATGGGAATTGCAGAAATGACTTCTAAGCCTCAAAATAATGACTTTTTTTTCCTAAGGTGGTAGGAATGAAACTCAGTGCGGGCTGGATGGGGTCCCCCCTGGGCACCGCAGACCTAAGCTTGTTTAACTCCTACCTCTTAAAGGGACCGAGAAAAAATGACCTTTTCTGCACTCCAATATAAGTCAATGGGGCGATTTTTTGGCAATGTGCTTGAAATGAAATTCAGTGCGGATAGGATGACAGGCACCCTAGGCACCAAGGATAGGCTTTAGTTTCACGTGTATCTCTTAAGCCGGCAGAGAAAACCCACCTGATATGCGCTCCACACAATTGAATAGAGACGCCGTTGATTTTCTATGGGAATTGCAGAAATGACTTCTAAGCCTCAAAATAATGACTTTTTTTCCTAAGGTGGTAGGAATGAAACTCAGTGCGGGCTGGATGGGGTCCCCCCTGGGCACCGCAGACCTAAGCTTGTTTAACTCCTACCTCTTAAAGGGACCGAGAAAAAATGACCTTTTCTGCACTCCAATGTAAGTCAATGGGGCGATTTTTTGGCAATGTGCTAGAAATGAAATTCAGTGCGGATAGGATGACAGGCACCCTAGACACCAAGGATAGGCTTTAGTTTCACGTGTATCTCTTAAGCCGGCAGAGAAAACCCACCTCATATGCGCTCCACACAATTGAATTAGAGACGCCGTTGATTTTCTATGGGAATTGCAGAAATGACTTCTAAGCCTCAAAATAATGACTTTTTTTCCTAAGGTGGTAGGAATGAAACTCAGTGCGGGCTGGATGGGGTCCCCCCTGGGCACCGCGGACCTAAGCTTGTTTTTTTTTTTTTTTTTTTTACGTGGAATCAAACGTGAAGATTTATTGTGGATCAAAACATCTCAACAGGTGCAACACAGTCTAGCACGACGTTTCGGCGGGGATCCGCCATTTTCAAGTGCAAAGTAGTGAACTCAGTGCTCATTTTTTTTTTTAATCCTTATTTATTTATGAAAAATTCCAATAATTATACCAAATACAAAAAATGTCATTTCAGCAAAGCGTAGTTGCCTACTCACATAACCAATATTTTTATACATACCCCCCCCCCCACCACCCCCCCTGGACAGAGAGAGAGAAAAAAAAAAAAAAAAAAAAAAAAAAACCACCCTACCCCTCCTGAGCCCATTTCCCCCAGAAAGACTGAAATTTGCGAGCACCATTTTTTTTCCTTGCATACCAAACACGCTCGTAAGACATAATTTTATTAACCAGGTTAGTCCATTCTCGGGCAGAAGGAGGAATGGCCGCTATCCAATTTCTAAGAATAACTAACCTAGCATAGAACAGCGCCCTTATAATAAATTTCTCATGTTTCACAATACCACTAGTATCTCCTAGGATTAAAGTAAGCGGATCCCTGGGAATCTTCAATTGAAGCCTGCAATCAAGAATGTCGCAAACGTCTTTCCAATACTCCCCAACACTGTAACAGGACCAAAGCAGGTGCACAATATCAGCATTTTCCAGATCGCACTTGGGACATTGAGCTTTTCCTGAGATACCCATTCTGCTCCATTGTCTAGGGGAGTAATAGACACAATGTAACAATTTAAAATGGATAAATTTATGGGCTTCACAAAGGGATACCTTATTTAGATTTCCAAGGATCCGCTCACGCCCCTCCTCACCTATATCTCCCAAGAGGCCGCTCCACCTGGACCAACATTTATCTGTTGCCTTGCAGGGCACCTCCATAATCAGCAATTTATATATGAATGAAAGGGACTTCTTGCATGCCGGATCAGCAACCAAACTATTAAACAAAACCGAGCTACAAATTTTGAAGCCAAGTGCCTCCCCAGAGTGGATTTTTGCAAATTCTAATTGTTTATAGAAAAACCAGTGAGTAGTATCCAAACCATATATCTCCTTAAGTACCTGAAACTTAATAAGTGATCCATTTTCAAATATCTGGCCAACCCGAGTGATACCTTTCCCTATCCAAAAAGAAGAACTAGGGATATTAAGAAAAGAATGAAAAAAAGAGTTATTCCAAATAGGGGTGAGATAAGTGCTCCCCATTATCCCACAAATATTTTTAATATATACCCAAACCTTGTTAATAAGCACACAAAATTGGATCCTTTTAAAGATTCCTTCCACCAAATTTCCCGACTCCAACAACTCAAACCAGCTATCGTGTTTACTCAAAACCAATAACTGTGCAAACACCTCATAATTAGTTCCCCTAAGAATACGTGAAAAATGTGCAGCAACAAAATAGAGTCGAAGATTCGGCATGCCGAAGCCACCTCTACAGCTTGGAGCGGCGAAGGCAGAATACTTCAGCCTAACCCGCTTCCTGCCCCATATCAAGCTCCCAAGCTTCACTTCGATCCGACGGATCCAGGCGTTGCTAATCCAGATTGGAGCGGCTCCGAAGAAGAACAACAGCTGTGGTAAAACTACCAATTTTATAATTGCAGCTCTATCCACCATGGAAAGCGGAAGCCTGATCCAGACTTTAATACGCTTATCTAAATTCCGCTCAAATGGGAACAGATTAGCAGGCCCATATTTCCCTGGATCTCTAGTGATAAGCACTCCTAGGTACTCTAATGCATCCGATTTTTTAAGAATCCTAACTTTCCCTATAGGGTCTTCTATTTCTTCGTCTAATGGGAACAGGCAAGACTTCCCCCAATTAATCTCCAAGCCTGAAAAGCGACCATAGTCTTCTAGTGCGGAGACAAACCCCGGAAGAGCTCTCACCGGCTCTCTCATGAACAACAGAACATCATCCGCATAAAGTAGGATTTTACTCGAGTCGCCACCAAGGCCAAACCCCTGGAATTCCGCATGCCGTCTTACCCATTCCGCCAGAGGCTCCATGTAAATTGCAAATAATAATGGGGAGAGAGGACACCCTTGACGGGTTCCTCTAGATAAACTGAAAGAACGGGAAAGGGAACCATTAATAATCAATCTAGCCGTGGGGTCGGAATACAGCAACTTAACCCAGTCTAAAAAGGAACCACTAACCTCCATTTTTTCAAGAACTGACCAAAGAAAACCCCACTCCACCCTGTCAAACGCCTTAGTAGCATCGAGTGACAGGATGGAACGGGGCCCAGGACCATCTGACTGGATGGCAGCGAATACCTTTAGGATATTATCATGAACTGTTTTGTGCGGCATAAAGCCTCCCTGTTCTTCCCCAATAATGCTGGTAATAACGGAGTTTAGCCTCCGAGCCAAAATTTTAGCTAGCAATTTAACGTCAGTATTCAGGAGGGATATTGGGCGATAAGATGTTATCTCAAGAGGATCCTTTCCCTTCTTTTTAATTAATACTATGTGAGCTTCTCTCATAGACTGAGGTAGCCTCCCTCCCCTCAAGGATTCATTAAAAACATCCAAAAGAATGGGCAAGACGACACCAGATAATTCCCTATAGAACTGAAACGGCAGTCCATCCGACCCCGGAGAGGAATTACCTACAAAAGAGCCGAGCGCCTCACCGAGCTCCGCCAGGGTAATATCTCCGCACAGACCCTCCCTCTGCTCCAAGGACAAAGCTGGTAAATCCAATTTGCTCAAAAATAATGATTGCTCCTCAGTGCTGGGGGAGGCTTCTGACTGATAGAGATTGGAAAAAAAGGAAAACCCACCTGATATGCGCTCCACACAATTGAATAGAGACGCCGTTGATTTTCTATGGGAATTGCAGAAATGACTTCTAAGCCTCAAAATAATGACTTTTTTTCCTAAGGTGGTAGGAATGAAACTCAGTGCGGGCTGGATGGGGTCCCCCCTGGGCACCGCAGACCTAAGCTTGTTTAACTCCTACCTCTTAAAGGGACCGAGAAAAAATGACCTTTTCTGCACTCCAATGTAAGTCAATGGGGCGATTTTTTGGCTATGTGCTAGAAATGAAATGCAGTGCGGATTGGATGACAGGCACCCTAGGCACCCAGGATCGGCTTTAGTTTCACGTGTATCTCTTAAGCCGGCAGAGAAAACCCACCTGATATGCGCTCCACACAATTGAATAGAGACGCCGTTGATTTTCTATGGGAATTGCAGAAATGACTTCTAAGCCTCAAAATAATGACTTTTTTTCCTAAGGTGGTAGGAATGAAACTCAGTGCGGGCTGGATGGGGTCCCCCCTGGGCACCGCGGACCTAAGCTTGTTTAACTCCTACCTCTTAAAGGGACCGAGAAAAAATGACCTTTTCTGCACTCCAATGTAAGTCAATGGGGCGATTTTTTGGCTATGTGCTAGAAATGAAATGCAGTGCGGATTGGATGACAGGCACCCTAGGCACCCAGGATCGGCTTTAGTTTCACGTGTATCTCTTAAGCCGGCAGAGAAAACCCACCTGATATGCGCTCCACACAATTGAATTAGAGACGCCGTTGATTTTCTATGGGAATTGCAGAAATGACTTCTAAGCCTCAAAATAATGACTTTTTTTCCTAAGGTGGTAGGAATGAAACTCAGTGCGGGCTGGATGGGGTCCCCCCTGGGCACCGCAGACCTAAGCTTGTTTAACTCCTACCTCTTAAAGGGACCGAGAAAAAATGACCTTTTCTGCACTCCAATGTAAGTCAATGGGGCGATTTTTTGGCTATGTGCTAGAAATGAAATGCAGTGCGGATTGGATGACAGGCACCCTAGGCACCCAGGATCGGCTTTAGTTTCACGTGTATCTCTTAAGCCGGCAGAGAAAACCCACCTGATATGCGCTCCACACAATTGAATAGAGACGCCGTTGATTTTCTATGGGAATTGCAGAAATGACTTCTAAGCCTCAAAATAATGACTTTTTTTCCTAAGGTGGTAGGAATGAAACTCAGTGCGGGCTGGATGGGGTCCCCCCTGGGCACCGCAGACCTAAGCTTGTTTAACTCCTACCTCTTAAAGGGACCGAGAAAAAATGACCTTTTCTGCACTCCAATATAAGTCAATGGGGCGATTTTTTGGCAATGTGCTTGAAATGAAATTCAGTGCGGATAGGATGACAGGCACCCTAGGCACCAAGGATAGGCTTTAGTTTCACGTGTATCTCTTAAGCCGGCAGAGAAAACCCACCTGATATGCGCTCCACACAATTGAATAGAGACGCCGTTGATTTTCTATGGGAATTGCAGAAATGACTTCTAAGCCTCAAAATAATGACTTTTTTTCCTAAGGTGGTAGGAATGAAACTCAGTGCGGGCTGGATGGGGTCCCCCCTGGGCACCGCGGACCTAAGCTTGTTTAACTCCTACCTCTTAAAGGGACCGAGAAAAAATGACCTTTTCTGCACTCCAATGTAAGTCAATGGGGCGATTTTTTGGCTATGTGCTAGAAATGAAATGCAGTGCGGATTGGATGACAGGCACCCTAGGCACCCAGGATCGGCTTTAGTTTCACGTGTATCTCTTAAGCCGGCAGAGAAAACCCACCTGATATGCGCTCCACACAATTGAATTAGAGACGCCGTTGATTTTCTATGGGAATTGCAGAAATGACTTCTAAGCCTCAAAATAATGACTTTTTTTCCTAAGGTGGTAGGAATGAAACTCAGTGCGGGCTGGATGGGGTCCCCCCTGGGCACCGCAGACCTAAGCTTGTTTAACTCCTACCTCTTAAAGGGGCGATTTTTTGGCTATGTGCTAGAAATGAAATGCAGTGCGGATTGGATGACAGGCACCCTAGGCACCCAGGATCGGCTTTAGTTTCACGTGTATCTCTTAAGCCGGCAGAGAAAACCCACCTTATATGCGCTCCACACAATTGAATAGAGACGCCGTTGATTTTCTATGGGAATTGCAGAAATGACTTCTAAGCCTCAAAATAATGACTTTTTTTCCTAAGGTGGTAGGAATGAAACTCAGTGCGGGCTGGATGGGGTCCCCCCTGGGCACCGCAGACCTAAGCTTGTTTAACTCCTACCTCTTAAAGGGACCGAGAAAAAATGACCTTTTCTGCACTCCAATGTAAGTCAATGGGGCGATTTTTTGGCTATGTGCTAGAAATGAAATGCAGTGCGGATTGGATGACAGGCACCCTAGGCACCCAGGATCGGCTTTAGTTTCACGTGTATCTCTTAAGCCGGCAGAGAAAACCCACCTGATATGCGCTCCACACAATTGAATTAGAGACGCCGTTGATTTTCTATGGGAATTGCAGAAATGACTTATAAGCCTCAAAATAATGACTTTTTTTCCTAAGGTGGTAGGAATGAAACTCAGTGCGGGCTGGATGGGGTCCCCCCTGGGCACCGCAGACCTAAGCTTGTTTAACTCCTACCTCTTAAAGGGACCGAGAAAAAATGACCTTTTCTGCACTCCAATGTAAGTCAATGGGGCGATTTTTTGGCTATGTGCTAGAAATGAAATGCAGTGCGGATTGGATGACAGGCACCCTAGGCACCCAGGATCGGCTTTAGTTTCACGTGTATCTCTTAAGCCGGCAGAGAAAACCCACCTTATATGCGCTCCACACAATTGAATAGAGACGCCGTTGATTTTCTATGGGAATTGCAGAAATGACTTCTAAGCCTCAAAATAATGACTTTTTTTCCTAAGGTGGTAGGAATGAAACTCAGTGCGGGCTGGATGGGGTCCCCCCTGGGCACCGCAGACCTAAGCTTGTTTAACTCCTACCTCTTAAAGGGACCGAGAAAAAATGACCTTTTCTGCACTCCAATGTAAGTCAATGGGGCGATTTTTTGGCTATGTGCTAGAAATGAAATGCAGTGCGGATTGGATGACAGGCACCCTAGGCACCCAGGATCGGCTTTAGTTTCACGTGTATCTCTTAAGCCGGCAGAGAAAACCCACCTGATATGCGCTCCACACAATTGAATTAGAGACGCCGTTGATTTTCTATGGGAATTGCAGAAATGACTTCTAAGCCTCAAAATAATGACTTTTTTTCCTAAGGTGGTAGGAATGAAACTCAGTGCGGGCTGGATGGGGTCCCCCCTGGGCACCGCAGACCTAAGCTTGTTTAACTCCTACCTCTTAAAGGGACCGAGAAAAAATGACCTTTTCTGCACTCCAATGTAAGTCAATGGGGCGATTTTTTGGCTATGTGCTAGAAATTAAATGCAGTGCGGATTGGATGACAGGCACCCTAGGCACCCAGGATCGGCTTTAGTTTCACGTGTATCTCTTAAGCCGGCAGAGAAAACCCACCTGATATGCGCTCCACACAATTGAATTAGAGACGCCGTTGATTTTCTATGGGAATTGCAGAAATGACTTCTAAGCCTCAAAATAATGACTTTTTTTCCTAAGGTGGTAGGAATGAAACTCAGTGCGGGCTGGATGGGGTCCCCCCTGGGCACCGCAGACCTAAGCTTGTTTAACTCCTACCTCTTAAAGGGACCGAGAAAAAATGACCTTTTCTGCACTCCAATGTAAGTCAATGGGGCGATTTTTTGGCTATGTGCTAGAAATGAAATGCAGTGCGGATTGGATGACAGGCACCCTAGGCACCCAGGATCGGCTTTAGTTTCACGTGTATCTCTTAAGCCGGCAGAGAAAACCCACCTGATATGCGCTCCACACAATTGAATTAGAGACGCCGTTGATTTTCTATGGGAATTGCAGAAATGACTTCTAAGCCTCAAAATAATGACTTTTTTTTCCTAAGGTGGTAGGAATGAAACTCAGTGCGGGCTGGATGGGGTCCCCCCTGGGCACCGCAGACCTAAGCTTGTTTAACTCCTACCTCTTAAAGGGACCGAGAAAAAATGACCTTTTCTGCACTCCAATGTAAGTCAATGGGGCGATTTTTTGGCTATGTGCTAGAAATGAAATGCAGTGCGGATTGGATGACAGGCACCCTAGGCACCCAGGATCGGCTTTAGTTTCACGTGTATCTCTTAAGCCGGCAGAGAAAACCCACCTGATATGCGCTCCACACAATTGAATAGAGACGCCGTTGATTTTCTATGGGAATTGCAGAAATGACTTCTAAGCCTCAAAATAATGACTTTTTTTCCTAAGGTGGTAGGAATGAAACTCAGTGCGGGCTGGATGGGGTCCCCCCTGGGCACCGCAGACCTAAGCTTGTTTAACTCCTACCTCTTAAAGGGACCGAGAAAAAATGACCTTTTCTGCACTCCAATGTAAGTCAATGGGGCGATTTTTTGGCTATGTGCTAGAAATGAAATTCAGTGCGGATTAGGATGACAGGCACCCTAGGCACCAAGGATAGGCTTTAGTTTCACGTGTATCTCTTAAGCCGGCAGAGAAAACCCACCTGATATGCGCTCCACACAATTGAATAGAGACGCCGTTGATTTTCTATGGGAATTGCAGAAATGACTTCTAAGCCTCAAAATAATGACTTTTTTTCCTAAGGTGGTAGGAATGAAACTCAGTGCGGGCTGGATGGGGTCCCCCCTGGGCACCGCAGGACCTAAGCTTGTTTAACTCCTACCTCTTAAAGGGACCGAGAAAAAATGACCTTTTCTGCACTCCAATGTAAGTCAATGGGGCGATTTTTTGGCTATGTGCTAGAAATGAAATGCAGTGCGGATTGGATGACAGGCACCCTAGGCACCCAGGATCGGCTTTAGTTTCACGTGTATCTCTTAAGCCGGCAGAGAAAACCCACCTGATATGCGCTCCACACAATTGAATAGAGACGCCGTTGATTTTCTATGGGAATTGCAGAAATGACTTCTAAGCCTCAAAATAATGACTTTTTTTCCTAAGGTGGTAGGAATGAAACTCAGTGCGGGCTGGATGGGGTCCCCCCTGGGCACCGCAGACCTAAGCTTGTTTAACTCCTACCTCTTAAAGGGACCGAGAAAAAATGACCTTTTCTGCACTCCAATGTAAGTCAATGGGGCGATTTTTTGGCTATGTGCTAGAAATGAAATGCAGTGCGGATTGGATGACAGGCACCCTAGGCACCCAGGATCGGCTTTAGTTTCACGTGTATCTCTTAAGCCGGCAGAGAAAACCCACCTGATATGCGCTCCACACAATTGAATAGAGACGCCGTTGATTTTCTATGGGAATTGCAGAAATGACTTCTAAGCCTCAAAATAATGACTTTTTTTCCTAAGGTGGTAGGAATGAAACTCAGTGCGGGCTGGATGGGGTCCCCCCTGGGCACCGCAGACCTAAGCTTGTTTAACTCCTACCTCTTAAAGGGACCGAGAAAAAATGACCTTTTCTGCACTCCAATGTAAGTCAATGGGGCGATTTTTTGGCTATGTGCTAGAAATGAAATGCAGTGCGGATTGGATGACAGGCACCCTAGGCACCCAGGATCGGCTTTAGTTTAACGTGTATCTCTTAAGCCGGCAGAGAAAACCCACCTGATATGCGCTCCACACAATTGAATAGAGACGCCGTTGATTTTCTATGGGAATTGCAGAAATGACTTCTAAGCCTCAAAATAATGACTTTTTTTCCTAAGGTGGTAGGAATGAAACTCAGTGCGGGCTGGATGGGGTCCCCCCTGGGCACCGCAGACCTAAGCTTGTTTAACTCCTACCTCTTAAAGGGACCGAGAAAAAATGACCTTTTCTGCACTCCAATGTAAGTCAATGGGGCGATTTTTTGGCTATGTGCTAGAAATGAAATGCAGTGCGGATTGGATGACAGGCACCCTAGGCACCCAGGATCGGCTTTAGTTTCACGTGTATCTCTTAAGCCGGCAGAGAAAACCCACCTGATATGCGCTCCACACAATTGAATAGAGACGCCGTTGATTTTCTATGGGAATTGCAGAAATGACTTCTAAGCCTCAAAATAATGACTTTTTTTCCTAAGGTGGTAGGAATGAAACTCAGTGCGGGCTGGATGGGGTCCCCCCTGGGCACCGCAGACCTAAGCTTGTTTAACTCCTACCTCTTAAAGGGACCGAGAAAAAATGACCTTTTCTGCACTCCAATGTAAGTCAATGGGGCGATTTTTTGGCTATGTGCTAGAAATGAAATGCAGTGCGGATTGGATGACAGGCACCCTAGGCACCCAGGATCGGCTTTAGTTTCACGTGTATCTCTTAAGCCGGCAGAGAAAACCCACCTGATATGCGCTCCACACAATTGAATAGAGACGCCGTTGATTTTCTATGGGAATTGCAGAAATGACTTCTAAGCCTCAAAATAATGACTTTTTTTCCTAAGGTGGTAGGAATGAAACTCAGTGCGGGCTGGATGGGGTCCCCCCTGGGCACCGCAGACCTAAGCTTGTTTAACTCCTACCTCTTAAAGGGACCGAGAAAAAATGACCTTTTCTGCACTCCAATGTAAGTCAATGGGGCGATTTTTTGGCTATGTGCTAGAAATGAAATGCAGTGCGGATTGGATGACAGGCACCCTAGGCACCCAGGATCGGCTTTAGTTTCACGTGTATCTCTTAAGCCGGCAGAGAAAACCCACCTGATATGCGCTCCACACAATTGAATTAGAGACGCCGTTGATTTTCTATGGGAATTGCAGAAATGACTTCTAAGCCTCAAAATAATGACTTTTTTTCCTAAGGTGGTAGGAATGAAACTCAGTGCGGGCTGGATGGGGTCCCCCCTGGGCACCGCAGACCTAAGCTTGTTTAACTCCTACCTCTTAAAGGGACCGAGAAAAAATGACCTTTTCTGCACTCCAATGTAAGTCAATGGGGCGATTTTTTGGCTATGTGCTAGAAATGAAATGCAGTGCGGATTGGATGACAGGCACCCTAGGCACCCAGGATCGGCTTTAGTTTCACGTGTATCTCTTAAGCCGGCAGAGAAAACCCACCTGATATGCGCTCCACACAATTGAATAGAGACGCCGTTGATTTTCTATGGGAATTGCAGAAATGACTTCTAAGCCTCAAAATAATGACTTTTTTTCCTAAGGTGGTAGGAATGAAACTCAGTGCGGGCTGGATGGGGTCCCCCCTGGGCACCGCAGACCTAAGCTTGTTTAACTCCTACCTCTTAAAGGGACCGAGAAAAAATGACCTTTTCTGCACTCCAATGTAAGTCAATGGGGCGATTTTTTGGCTATGTGCTAGAAATGAAATGCAGTGCGGATTGGATGACAGGCACCCTAGGCACCCAGGATCGGCTTTAGTTTCACGTGTATCTCTTAAGCCGGCAGAGAAAACCCACCTGATATGCGCTCCACACAATTGAATTAGAGACGCCGTTGATTTTCTATGGGAATTGCAGAAATGACTTCTAAGCCTCAAAATAATGACTTTTTTTCCTAAGGTGGTAGGAATGAAACTCAGTGCGGGCTGGATGGGGTCCCCCCTGGGCACCGCAGACCTAAGCTTGTTTAACTCCTACCTCTTAAAGGGACCGAGAAAAAATGACCTTTTCTGCACTCCAATGTAAGTCAATGGGGCGATTTTTTGGCTATGTGCTAGAAATGAAATGCAGTGCGGATTGGATGACAGGCACCCTAGGCACCCAGGATCGGCTTTAGTTTCACGTGTATCTCTTAAGCCGGCAGAGAAAACCCACCTGATATGCGCTCCACACAATTGAATAGAGACGCCGTTGATTTTCTATGGGAATTGCAGAAATGACTTCTAAGCCTCAAAATAATGACTTTTTTTCCTAAGGTGGTAGGAATGAAACTCAGTGCGGGCTGGATGGGGTCCCCCCTGGGCACCGCAGACCTAAGCTTGTTTAACTCCTACCTCTTAAAGGGACCGAGAAAAAATGACCTTTTCTGCACTCCAATGTAAGTCAATGGGGCGATTTTTTGGCTATGTGCTAGAAATGAAATGCAGTGCGGATTGGATGACAGGCACCCTAGGCACCCAGGATCGGCTTTAGTTTCACGTGTATCTCTTAAGCCGGCAGAGAAAACCCACCTGATATGCGCTCCACACAATTGAATAGAGACGCCGTTGATTTTCTATGGGAATTGCAGAAATGACTTCTAAGCCTCAAAATAATGACTTTTTTTCCTAAGGTGGTAGGAATGAAACTCAGTGCGGGCTGGATGGGGTCCCCCCTGGGCACCGCAGACCTAAGCTTGTTTAACTCCTACCTCTTAAAGGGACCGAGAAAAAATGACCTTTTCTGCACTCCAATGTAAGTCAATGGGGCGATTTTTTGGCTATGTGCTAGAAATGAAATTCAGTGCGGATTGGATGACAGGCACCCTAGGCACCCAGGATCGGCTTTAGTTTCACGTGTATCTCTTAAGCCGGCAGAGAAAACCCACCTGATATGCGCTCCACACAATTGAATAGAGACGCCGTTGATTTTCTATGGGAATTGCAGAAATGACTTCTAAGCCTCAAAATAATGACTTTTTTTCCTAAGGTGGTAGGAATGAAACTCAGTGCGGGCTGGATGGGGTCCCCCCTGGGCACCGCAGACCTAAGCTTGTTTAACTCCTACCTCTTAAAGGGACCGAGAAAAAATGACCTTTTCTGCACTCCAATGTAAGTCAATGGGGCGATTTTTTGGCTATGTGCTAGAAATGAAATTCAGTGCGGATTGGATGACAGGCACCCTAGGCACCCAGGATCGGCTTTAGTTTCACGTGTATCTCTTAAGCCGGCAGAGAAAACCCACCTGATATGCGCTCCACACAATTGAATAGAGACGCCGTTGATTTTCTATGGGAATTGCAGAAATGACTTCTAAGCCTCAAAATAATGACTTTTTTTCCTAAGGTGGTAGGAATGAAACTCAGTGCGGGCTGGATGGGGTCCCCCCTGGGCACCGCAGACCTAAGCTTGTTTAACTCCTACCTCTTAAAGGGACCGAGAAAAAATGACCTTTTCTGCACTCCAATGTAAGTCAATGGGGCGATTTTTTGGCTATGTGCTAGAAATGAAATGCAGTGCGGATTGGATGACAGGCACCCTAGGCACCCAGGATCGGCTTTAGTTTCACGTGTATCTCTTAAGCCGGCAGAGAAAACCCACCTGATATGCGCTCCACACAATTGAATAGAGACGCCGTTGATTTTCTATGGGAATTGCAGAAATGACTTCTAAGCCTCAAAATAATGACTTTTTTTCCTAAGGTGGTAGGAATGAAACTCAGTGCGGGCTGGATGGGGTCCCCCCTGGGCACCGCAGACCTAAGCTTGTTTAACTCCTACCTCTTAAAGGGACCGAGAAAAAATGACCTTTTCTGCACTCCAATGTAAGTCAATGGGGCGATTTTTTGGCTATGTGCTAGAAATGAAATGCAGTGCGGATTGGATGACAGGCACCCTAGGCACCCAGGATCGGCTTTAGTTTCACGTGTATCTCTTAAGCCGGCAGAGAAAACCCACCTGATATGCGCTCCACACAATTGAATAGAGACGCCGTTGATTTTCTATGGGAATTGCAGAAATGACTTCTAAGCTTCAAAATAATGACTTTTTTTCCTAAGGTGGTAGGAATGAAACTCAGTGCGGGCTGGATGGGGTCCCCCCTGGGCACCGCAGACCTAAGCTTGTTTAACTCCTACCTCTTAAAGGGACCGAGAAAAAATGACCTTTTCTGCACTCCAATGTAAGTCAATGGGGCGATTTTTTGGCTATGTGCTAGAAATGAAATTCAGTGCGGATTGGATGACAGGCACCCTAGGCACCCAGGATCGGCTTTAGTTTCACGTGTATCTCTTAAGCCGGCAGAGAAAACCCACCTGATATGCGCTCCACACAATTGAATAGAGACGCCGTTGATTTTCTATGGGAATTGCAGAAATGACTTCTAAGCTTCAAATAATGACTTTTTTTCCTAAGGTGGTAGGAATGAAACTCAGTGCGGGCTGGATGGGGTCCCCCCTGGGCACCGCAGACCTAAGCTTGTTTAACTCCTACCTCTTAAAGGGACCGAGAAAAAATGACCTTTTCTGCACTCCAATGTAAGTCAATGGGGCGATTTTTTGGCTATGTGCTAGAAATGAAATTCAGTGCGGATTGGATGACAGGCACCCTAGGCACCCAGGATCGGCTTTAGTTTCACGTGTATCTCTTAAGCCGGCAGAGAAAACCCACCTGATATGCGCTCCACACAATTGAATAGAGACGCCGTTGATTTTCTATGGGAATTGCAGAAATGACTTCTAAGCCTCAAAATAATGACTTTTTTTCCTAAGGTGGTAGGAATGAAACTCAGTGCGGGCTGGATGGGGTCCCCCCTGGGCACCGCAGACCTAAGCTTGTTTAACTCCTACCTCTTAAAGGGACCGAGAAAAAATGACCTTTTCTGCACTCCAATGTAAGTCAATGGGGCGATTTTTTGGCTATGTGCTAGAAATGAAATTCAGTGCGGATTGGATGACAGGCACCCTAGGCACCCAGGATCGGCTTTAGTTTCACGTGTATCTCTTAAGCCGGCAGAGAAAACCCACCTGATATGCGCTCCACACAATTGAATAGAGACGCCGTTGATTTTCTATGGGAATTGCAGAAATGACTTCTAAGCCTCAAAATAATGACTTTTTTTCCTAAGGTGGTAGGAATGAAACTCAGTGCGGGCTGGATGGGGTCCCCCCTGGGCACCGCAGACCTAAGCTTGTTTAACTCCTACCTCTTAAAGGGACCGAGAAAAAATGACCTTTTCTGCACTCCAATGTAAGTCAATGGGGCGATTTTTTGGCTATGTGCTAGAAATGAAATTCAGTGCGGATTGGATGACAGGCACCCTAGGCACCCAGGATCGGCTTTAGTTTCACGTGTATCTCTTAAGCCGGCAGAGAAAACCCACCTGATATGCGCTCCACACAATTGAATAGAGACGCCGTTGATTTTCTATGGGAATTGCAGAAATGACTTCTAAGCCTCAAAATAATGACTTTTTTTCCTAAGGTGGTAGGAATGAAACTCAGTGCGGGCTGGATGGGGTCCCCCCTGGGCACCGCAGACCTAAGCTTGTTTAACTCCTACCTCTTAAAGGGACCGAGAAAAAATGACCTTTTCTGCACTCCAATGTAAGTCAATGGGGCGATTTTTTGGCTATGTGCTAGAAATGAAATTCAGTGCGGATTGGATGACAGGCACCCTAGGCACCCAGGATCGGCTTTAGTTTCACGTGTATCTCTTAAGCCGGCAGAGAAAACCCACCTGATATGCGCTCCACACAATTGAATAGAGACGCCGTTGATTTTCTATGGGAATTGCAGAAATGACTTCTAAGCCTCAAAATAATGACTTTTTTTCCTAAGGTGGTAGGAATGAAACTCAGTGCGGGCTGGATGGGGTCCCCCCTGGGCACCGCAGACCTAAGCTTGTTTAACTCCTACCTCTTAAAGGGACCGAGAAAAAATGACCTTTTCTGCACTCCAATGTAAGTCAATGGGGCGATTTTTTGGCTATGTGCTAGAAATGAAATTCAGTGCGGATTGGATGACAGGCACCCTAGGCACCCAGGATCGGCTTTAGTTTCACGTGTATCTCTTAAGCCGGCAGAGAAAACCCACCTGATATGCGCTCCACACAATTGAATTAGAGACGCCGTTGATTTTCTATGGGAATTGCAGAAATGACTTCTAAGCCTCAAAATAATGACTTTTTTTCCTAAGGTGGTAGGAATGAAACTCAGTGCGGGCTGGATGGGGTCCCCCCTGGGCACCGCAGACCTAAGCTTGTTTAACTCCTACCTCTTAAAGGGACCGAGAAAAAATGACCTTTTCTGCACTCCAATGTAAGTCAATGGGGCGATTTTTTGGCTATGTGCTAGAAATGAAATTCAGTGCGGATTGGATGACAGGCACCCTAGGCACCCAGGATCGGCTTTAGTTTCACGTGTATCTCTTAAGCCGGCAGAGAAAACCCACCTGATATGCGCTCCACACAATTGAATAGAGACGCCGTTGATTTTCTATGGGAATTGCAGAAATGACTTCTAAGCCTCAAAATAATGACTTTTTTTCCTAAGGTGGTAGGAATGAAACTCAGTGCGGGCTGGATGGGGTCCCCCCTGGGCACCGCAGACCTAAGCTTGTTTAACTCCTACCTCTTAAAGGGACCGAGAAAAAATGACCTTTTCTGCACTCCAATGTAAGTCAATGGGGCGATTTTTTGGCTATGTGCTAGAAATGAAATTCAGTGCGGATTGGATGACAGGCACCCTAGGCACCCAGGATCGGCTTTAGTTTCACGTGTATCTCTTAAGCCGGCAGAGAAAACCCACCTGATATGCGCTCCACACAATTGAATAGAGACGCCGTTGATTTTCTATGGGAATTGCAGAAATGACTTCTAAGCCTCAAAATAATGACTTTTTTTCCTAAGGTGGTAGGAATGAAACTCAGTGCGGGCTGGATGGGGTCCCCCCTGGGCACCGCAGACCTAAGCTTGTTTAACTCCTACCTCTTAAAGGGACCGAGAAAAAATGACCTTTTCTGCACTCCAATGTAAGTCAATGGGGCGATTTTTTGGCTATGTGCTAGAAATGAAATTCAGTGCGGATTGGATGACAGGCACCCTAGGCACCCAGGATCGGCTTTAGTTTCACGTGTATCTCTTAAGCCGGCAGAGAAAACCCACCTGATATGCGCTCCACACAATTGAATAGAGACGCCGTTGATTTTCTATGGGAATTGCAGAAATGACTTCTAAGCCTCAAAATAATGACTTTTTTTCCTAAGGTGGTAGGAATGAAACTCAGTGCGGGCTGGATGGGGTCCCCCCTGGGCACCGCAGACCTAAGCTTGTTTAACTCCTACCTCTTAAAGGGACCGAGAAAAAATGACCTTTTCTGCACTCCAATGTAAGTCAATGGGGCGATTTTTTGGCTATGTGCTAGAAATGAAATTCAGTGCGGATTGGATGACAGGCACCCTAGGCACCCAGGATCGGCTTTAGTTTCACGTGTATCTCTTAAGCCGGCAGAGAAAACCCACCTGATATGCGCTCCACACAATTGAATTAGAGACGCCGTTGATTTTCTATGGGAATTGCAGAAATGACTTCTAAGCCTCAAAATAATGACTTTTTTTCCTAAGGTGGTAGGAATGAAACTCAGTGCGGGCTGGATGGGGTCCCCCCTGGGCACCGCAGACCTAAGCTTGTTTAACTCCTACCTCTTAAAGGGACCGAGAAAAAATGACCTTTTCTGCACTCCAATGTAAGTCAATGGGGCGATTTTTTGGCTATGTGCTAGAAATGAAATTCAGTGCGGATTGGATGACAGGCACCCTAGGCACCCAGGATCGGCTTTAGTTTCACGTGTATCTCTTAAGCCGGCAGAGAAAACCCACCTGATATGCGCTCCACACAATTGAATAGAGACGCCGTTGATTTTCTATGGGAATTGCAGAAATGACTTCTAAGCCTCAAAATAATGACTTTTTTTCCTAAGGTGGTAGGAATGAAACTCAGTGCGGGCTGGATGGGGTCCCCCCTGGGCACCGCAGACCTAAGCTTGTTTAACTCCTACCTCTTAAAGGGACCGAGAAAAAATGACCTTTTCTGCACTCCAATGTAAGTCAATGGGGCGATTTTTTGGCTATGTGCTAGAAATGAAATTCAGTGCGGATTGGATGACAGGCACCCTAGGCACCCAGGATCGGCTTTAGTTTCACGTGTATCTCTTAAGCCGGCAGAGAAAACCCACCTGATATGCGCTCCACACAATTGAATAGAGACGCCGTTGATTTTCTATGGGAATTGCAGAAATGACTTCTAAGCCTCAAAATAATGACTTTTTTTCCTAAGGTGGTAGGAATGAAACTCAGTGCGGGCTGGATGGGGTCCCCCCTGGGCACCGCAGACCTAAGCTTGTTTAACTCCTACCTCTTAAAGGGACCGAGAAAAAATGACCTTTTCTGCACTCCAATGTAAGTCAATGGGGCGATTTTTTGGCTATGTGCTAGAAATGAAATTCAGTGCGGATTGGATGACAGGCACCCTAGGCACCCAGGATCGGCTTTAGTTTCACGTGTATCTCTTAAGCCGGCAGAGAAAACCCACCTGATATGCGCTCCACACAATTGAATTAGAGACGCCGTTGATTTTCTATGGGAATTGCAGAAATGACTTCTAAGCCTCAAAATAATGACTTTTTTTCCTAAGGTGGTAGGAATGAAACTCAGTGCGGGCTGGATGGGGTCCCCCCTGGGCACCGCAGACCTAAGCTTGTTTAACTCCTACCTCTTAAAGGGACCGAGAAAAAATGACCTTTTCTGCACTCCAATGTAAGTCAATGGGGCGATTTTTTGGCTATGTGCTAGAAATGAAATTCAGTGCGGATTGGATGACAGGCACCCTAGGCACCCAGGATCGGCTTTAGTTTCACGTGTATCTCTTAAGCCGGCAGAGAAAACCCACCTGATATGCGCTCCACACAATTGAATAGAGACGCCGTTGATTTTCTATGGGAATTGCAGAAATGACTTCTAAGCCTCAAAATAATGACTTTTTTTCCTAAGGTGGTAGGAATGAAACTCAGTGCGGGCTGGATGGGGTCCCCCCTGGGCACCGCAGACCTAAGCTTGTTTAACTCCTACCTCTTAAAGGGACCGAGAAAAAAATGACCTTTTCTGCACTCCAATGTAAGTCAATGGGGCGATTTTTTGGCTATGTGCTAGAAATGAAATTCAGTGCGGATTGGATGACAGGCACCCTAGGCACCCAGGATCGGCTTTAGTTTCACGTGTATCTCTTAAGCCGGCAGAGAAAACCCACCTGATATGCGCTCCACACAATTGAATAGAGACGCCGTTGATTTTCTATGGGAATTGCAGAAATGACTTCTAAGCCTCAAAATAATGACTTTTTCTCCTAAGGTGGTAGGAATGAAACTCAGTGCGGGCTGGATGGGGTCCCCCCTGGGCACCGCAGACCTAAGCTTGTTTAACTCCTACCTCTTAAAGGGACCGAGAAAAAATGACCTTTTCTGCACTCCAATGTAAGTCAATGGGGCGATTTTTTGGCTATGTGCTAGAAATGAAATTCAGTGCGGATTGGATGACAGGCACCCTAGGCACCCAGGATCGGCTTTAGTTTCACGTGTATCTCTTAAGCCGGCAGAGAAAACCCACCTGATATGCGCTCCACACAATTGAATAGAGACGCCAGTTGATTTTCTATGGGAATTGCAGAAATGACTTCTAAGCCTCAAAATAATGACTTTTTTTCCTAAGGTGGTAGGAATGAAACTCAGTGCGGGCTGGATGGGGTCCCCCCTGGGCACCGCAGACCTAAGCTTGTTTAACTCCTACCTCTTAAAGGGACCGAGAAAAAATGACCTTTTCTGCACTCCAATGTAAGTCAATGGGGCGATTTTTTGGCTATGTGCTAGAAATGAAATTCAGTGCGGATTGGATGACAGGCACCCTAGGCACCCAGGATCGGCTTTAGTTTCACGTGTATCTCTTAAGCCGGCAGAGAAAACCCACCTGATATGCGCTCCACACAATTGAATAGAGACGCCGTTGATTTTCTATGGGAATTGCAGAAATGACTTCTAAGCCTCAAAATAATGACTTTTTTTCCTAAGGTGGTAGGAATGAAACTCAGTGCGGGCTGGATGGGGTCCCCCCTGGGCACCGCAGACCTAAGCTTGTTTAACTCCTACCTCTTAAAGGGACCGAGAAAAAATGACCTTTTCTGCACTCCAATGTAAGTCAATGGGGCGATTTTTTGGCTATGTGCTAGAAATGAAATTCAGTGCGGATTGGATGACAGGCACCCTAGGCACCCAGGATCGGCTTTAGTTTCACGTGTATCTCTTAAGCCGGCAGAGAAAACCCACCTGATATGCGCTCCACACAATTGAATAGAGACGCCGTTGATTTTCTATGGGAATTGCAGAAATGACTTCTAAGCCTCAAAATAATGACTTTTTTTCCTAAGGTGGTAGGAATGAAACTCAGTGCGGGCTGGATGGGGTCCCCCCTGGGCACCGCAGACCTAAGCTTGTTTAACTCCTACCTCTTAAAGGGACCGAGAAAAAATGACCTTTTCTGCACTCCAATGTAAGTCAATGGGGCGATTTTTTGGCTATGTGCTAGAAATGAAATTCAGTGCGGATTGGATGACAGGCACCCTAGGCACCCAGGATCGGCTTTAGTTTCACGTGTATCTCTTAAGCCGGCAGAGAAAACCCACCTGATATGCGCTCCACACAATTGAATAGAGACGCCGTTGATTTTCTATGGGAATTGCAGAAATGACTTCTAAGCCTCAAAATAATGACTTTTTTTCCTAAGGTGGTAGGAATGAAACTCAGTGCGGGCTGGATGGGGTCCCCCCTGGGCACCGCAGACCTAAGCTTGTTTAACTCCTACCTCTTAAAGGGACCGAGAAAAAATGACCTTTTCTGCACTCCAATGTAAGTCAATGGGGCGATTTTTTGGCTATGTGCTAGAAATGAAATTCAGTGCGGATTGGATGACAGGCACCCTAGGCACCCAGGATCGGCTTTAGTTTCACGTGTATCTCTTAAGCCGGCAGAGAAAACCCACCTGATATGCGCTCCACACAATTGAATAGAGACGCCGTTGATTTTCTATGGGAATTGCAGAAATGACTTCTAAGCCTCAAAATAATGACTTTTTTTCCTAAGGTGGTAGGAATGAAACTCAGTGCGGGCTGGATGGGGTCCCCCCTGGGCACCGCAGACCTAAGCTTGTTTAACTCCTACCTCTTAAAGGGACCGAGAAAAAATGACCTTTTCTGCACTCCAATGTAAGTCAATGGGGCGATTTTTTGGCTATGTGCTAGAAATGAAATTCAGTGCGGATTGGATGACAGGCACCCTAGGCACCCAGGATCGGCTTTAGTTTCACGTGTATCTCTTAAGCCGGCAGAGAAAACCCACCTGATATGCGCTCCACACAATTGAATAGAGACGCCGTTGATTTTCTATGGGAATTGCAGAAATGACTTCTAAGCCTCAAAATAATGACTTTTTTTCCTAAGGTGGTAGGAATGAAACTCAGTGCGGGCTGGATGGGGTCCCCCCTGGGCACCGCAGACCTAAGCTTGTTTAACTCCTACCTCTTAAAGGGACCGAGAAAAAATGACCTTTTCTGCACTCCAATGTAAGTCAATGGGGCGATTTTTTGGCTATGTGCTAGAAATGAAATTCAGTGCGGATTGGATGACAGGCACCCTAGGCACCCAGGATCGGCTTTAGTTTCACGTGTATCTCTTAAGCCGGCAGAGAAAACCCACCTGATATGCGCTCCACACAATTGAATAGAGACGCCGTTGATTTTCTATGGGAATTGCAGAAATGACTTCTAAGCCTCAAAATAATGACTTTTTTTCCTAAGGTGGTAGGAATGAAACTCAGTGCGGGCTGGATGGGGTCCCCCCTGGGCACCGCAGACCTAAGCTTGTTTAACTCCTACCTCTTAAAGGGACCGAGAAAAAATGACCTTTTCTGCACTCCAATGTAAGTCAATGGGGCGATTTTTTGGCTATGTGCTAGAAATGAAATTCAGTGCGGATTGGATGACAGGCACCCTAGGCACCCAGGATCGGCTTTAGTTTCACGTGTATCTCTTAAGCCGGCAGAGAAAACCCACCTGATATGCGCTCCACACAATTGAATAGAGACGCCGTTGATTTTCTATGGGAATTGCAGAAATGACTTCTAAGCCTCAAAATAATGACTTTTTTTCCTAAGGTGGTAGGAATGAAACTCAGTGCGGGCTGGATGGGGTCCCCCCTGGGCACCGCAGACCTAAGCTTGTTTAACTCCTACCTCTTAAAGGGACCGAGAAAAAATGACCTTTTCTGCACTCCAATGTAAGTCAATGGGGCGATTTTTTGGCTATGTGCTAGAAATGAAATTCAGTGCGGATTGGATGACAGGCACCCTAGGCACCCAGGATCGGCTTTAGTTTCACGTGTATCTCTTAAGCCGGCAGAGAAAACCCACCTGATATGCGCTCCACACAATTGAATAGAGACGCCGTTGATTTTCTATGGGAATTGCAGAAATGACTTCTAAGCCTCAAAATAATGACTTTTTTTCCTAAGGTGGTAGGAATGAAACTCAGTGCGGGCTGGATGGGGTCCCCCCTGGGCACCGCAGACCTAAGCTTGTTTAACTCCTACCTCTTAAAGGGACCGAGAAAAAATGACCTTTTCTGCACTCCAATGTAAGTCAATGGGGCGATTTTTTGGCTATGTGCTAGAAATGAAATTCAGTGCGGATTGGATGACAGGCACCCTAGGCACCCAGGATCGGCTTTAGTTTCACGTGTATCTCTTAAGCCGGCAGAGAAAACCCACCTGATATGCGCTCCACACAATTGAATAGAGACGCCGTTGATTTTCTATGGGAATTGCAGAAATGACTTCTAAGCCTCAAAATAATGACTTTTTTTCCTAAGGTGGTAGGAATGAAACTCAGTGCGGGCTGGATGGGGTCCCCCCTGGGCACCGCAGACCTAAGCTTGTTTAACTCCTACCTCTTAAAGGGACCGAGAAAAAATGACCTTTTCTGCACTCCAATGTAAGTCAATGGGGCGATTTTTTGGCTATGTGCTAGAAATGAAATTCAGTGCGGATTGGATGACAGGCACCCTAGGCACCCAGGATCGGCTTTAGTTTCACGTGTATCTCTTAAGCCGGCAGAGAAAACCCACCTGATATGCGCTCCACACAATTGAATAGAGACGCCGTTGATTTTCTATGGGAATTGCAGAAATGACTTCTAAGCCTCAAAATAATGACTTTTTTTCCTAAGGTGGTAGGAATGAAACTCAGTGCGGGCTGGATGGGGTCCCCCCTGGGCACCGCAGACCTAAGCTTGTTTAACTCCTACCTCTTAAAGGGACCGAGAAAAAATGACCTTTTCTGCACTCCAATGTAAGTCAATGGGGCGATTTTTTGGCTATGTGCTAGAAATGAAATTCAGTGCGGATTGGATGACAGGCACCCTAGGCACCCAGGATCGGCTTTAGTTTCACGTGTATCTCTTAAGCCGGCAGAGAAAACCCACCTGATATGCGCTCCACACAATTGAATAGAGACGCCGTTGATTTTCTATGGGAATTGCAGAAATGACTTCTAAGCCTCAAAATAATGACTTTTTTTCCTAAGGTGGTAGGAATGAAACTCAGTGCGGGCTGGATGGGGTCCCCCCTGGGCACCGCAGACCTAAGCTTGTTTAACTCCTACCTCTTAAAGGGACCGAGAAAAAATGACCTTTTCTGCACTCCAATGTAAGTCAATGGGGCGATTTTTTGGCTATGTGCTAGAAATGAAATTCAGTGCGGATTGGATGACAGGCACCCTAGGCACCCAGGATCGGCTTTAGTTTCACGTGTATCTCTTAAGCCGGCAGAGAAAACCCACCTGATATGCGCTCCACACAATTGAATAGAGACGCCGTTGATTTTCTATGGGAATTGCAGAAATGACTTCTAAGCCTCAAAATAATGACTTTTTTTCCTAAGGTGGTAGGAATGAAACTCAGTGCGGGCTGGATGGGGTCCCCCCTGGGCACCGCAGACCTAAGCTTGTTTAACTCCTACCTCTTAAAGGGACCGAGAAAAAATGACCTTTTCTGCACTCCAATGTAAGTCAATGGGGCGATTTTTTGGCTATGTGCTAGAAATGAAATTCAGTGCGGATTGGATGACAGGCACCCTAGGCACCCAGGATCGGCTTTAGTTTCACGTGTATCTCTTAAGCCGGCAGAGAAAACCCACCTGATATGCGCTCCACACAATTGAATAGAGACGCCGTTGATTTTCTATGGGAATTGCAGAAATGACTTCTAAGCCTCAAAATAATGACTTTTTTCCTAAGGTGGTAGGAATGAAACTCAGTGCGGGCTGGATGGGGTCCCCCCTGGGCACCGCGGACCTAAGCTTGTTTTTTTTTTTTTTTTTACGTGGAATCAAACGTGAAGATTTATTGTGGATCAAAACATCACAACAGGTGCAACACAGTCTAGCACGACGTTTCGGCGGGGATCCGCCATTTTCAAGTGCAAAAGTAGTGAATCATCAGTGCTCATTTTTTTTTTTAATCCTTATTTATTTATGAAAAATTCCAATAATTATACCAAATACAAAAAAATGTCATTTCAGCAAAGCGTAGTTGCCTACTCACATAACCAATATTTTTATACATACCCCCCCCCCCACCACCCCCCCTGGACAGAGAGAGAGAAAAAAAAAAAAAAAAAAAAAAAAAAAAACCACCCTACCCCTCCTGAGCCCATTTCCCCCAGAAAGACTGAAATTTGCGAGCACCATTTTTTTTCCTTGCATACCAAACACGCTCGTAAGACATAATTTTATTAACCAGGTTAGTCCATTCTCGGCAGAAGGAGGAATGGCCGCTATCCAATTTCTAAGAATAACTAACCTAGCATAGAACAGCGCCCTTATAATAAATTTCTCATGTTTCACAATACCACTAGTATCTCCTAGGATTAAAGTAAGCGGATCCCTGGGAATCTTCAATTGAAGCCTGCAATCAAGAATGTCGCAAACGTCTTTCCAATACTCCCAACACTGTAACAGGACCAAAGCAGGTGCACAATATCAGCATTTTCCAGATCGCACTTGGGACATTGAGCTTTTTCCTGAGATACCCATTCTGCTCCATTGTCTAGGGGAGTAATAGACACAATGTAACAATTTAAAATGGATAAATTTATGGGCTTCACAAAGGGATACCTTATTTAGATTTCCAAGGATCCGCTCACGCCCCTCCTCACCTATATCTCCCAAGGAGGCCGCTCCACCTGGACCAACATTTATCTGTTGCCTTGCAGGGCACCTCCATAATCAGCAATTTATATATGAATGAAAGGGACTTCTTGCATGCCGGATCAGCAACCAAACTATTAAACAAAACCGAGCTACAAATTTTGAAGCCAAGTGCCTCCCCAGAGTGGATTTTTGCAAATTCTAATTGTTTATAGAAAAACCAGTGAGTAGTATCCAAACCATATATCTCCTTAAGTACCTGAAACTTAATAAGTGATCCATTTTCAAATATCTGGCCAACCCGAGTGATACCTTTCCCTATCCAAAAAGAAGAACTAGGGATATTAAGAAAGAATGAAAAAAAGAGTTATTCCAAATAGGGGTGAGATAAGTGCTCCCCATTATCCCACAAATATTTTTAATATATACCCAAACCTTGTTAATAAGCACACAAAATTGGATCCTTTTAAAGATTCCTTCCACCAAATTTCCCGACTCCAACAACTCAAACCAGCTATCGTGTTTACTCAAAACCAATAACTGTGCAAACACCTCATAATTAGTTCCCCTAAGAATACGTGAAAAATGTGCAGCAACAAAATAGAGTCGAAGATTCGGCATGCCGAAGCCACCTCTACAGCTTGGAGCGGCGAAGGCAGAATACTTCAGCCTAACCCGCTTCCTGCCCCATATCAAGCTCCCAAGCTTCACTTCGATCCGACGGATCCAGGCGTTGCTAATCCAGATTGGAGCGGCTCCGAAGAAGAACAACAGCTGTGGTAAAACTACCAATTTTATAATTGCAGCTCTATCCACCATGGAAAGCGGAAGCCTGATCCAGACTTTAATACGCTTATCTAAATTCCGCTCAAATGGGAACAGATTAGCAGGCCCATATTCCCTGGATCTCTAGTGATAAGCACTCCTAGGTACTCTAATGCATCCGATTTTTTAAGAATCCTAACTTTCCCTATAGGGTCTTCTATTTCTTCGTCTAATGGGAACAGGCAAGACTTCCCCAATTAATCTCCAAGCCTGAAAAGCGACCATAGTCTTCTAGTGCGGAGACAAAACCCCGGAAGAGCTCTCACCGGCTCTCTCATGAACAACAGAACATCATCCGCATAAAGTAGGATTTTACTCGAGTCGCCACCAAGGCCAAACCCCTGGAATTCCGCATGCCGTCTTACCCATTCCGCCAGAGGCTCCATGTAAATTGCAAATAATAATGGGGAGAGAGGACACCCTTGACGGGTTCCTCTAGATAAACTGAAAGAACGGGAAAGGGAACCATTAATAATCAATCTAGCCGTGGGGTTCGGAATACAGCAACTTAACCCAGTCTAAAAAGGAACCACTAACCTCCATTTTTTCAAGAACTGACCAAAGAAAACCCCACTCCACCCTGTCAAACGCCTTAGTAGCATCGAGTGACAGGATGGAACGGGGCCCAGGACCATCTGACTGGATGGCAGCGAATACCTTTAGGATATTATCATGAACTGTTTTGTGCGGCATAAAGCCTCCCTGTTTCTTCCCCAATTAATGCTGGTAATAACGGAGTTTAGCCTCCGAGCCAAAATTTTAGCTAGCAATTTAACGTCAGTATTCAGGAGGGATATTGGGCGATAAGATGTTATCTCAAGAGGATCCTTTCCCTTCTTTTAATTAATACTATGTGAGCGTCTCTCATAGACTGAGGTAGCCTCCCTCCCCTCAAGGATTCATTAAAAACATACCAAAGAATGGGCAAGAACGACACCAGATAATT
>NW_027208628.1:0-51577 GCF_027789765.1 Dendropsophus ebraccatus
CGCACCTGATTGGCTGAGCTTGCTGGAAGCCATGTGATGCGCTCCAGCCAATGAAAAGGCTGCCGGTGCGCAAGCGCACTGGCAGCCTTTTCCATCCCCTGGACCCTGACGGTGGACGGCGGCAACGGAGAGGCGGACGGCGGGCGAATCAAGTGGGGATCGTCACCAGAGGGATAGTGAGTATGGTGTCTGTGTGAGTCTGTGGGTTTTTTTTTTTGGGGGGGGGGGGTCCCGCGGGAGTTGTCCTTTAATTCTGTTATTGAAGATTTACCAACTACCTCTGCAGGAAGTTTGTTCTAAGCATCTACTACTCTTTCAGTAAAGTAATACTTCATGGTTCTTCTGATCTTTCCCCAGCTAACCTCTCACTGTGTCACCTTGTTCTTTTTTCTAAAAAACACTTCCCTTCTAAAACCCTTTTTAGTCCTTTAACATACTTAAAGGTTTCAATCATGTCCCCCCTTTTTCTTCTTTCCTCCAGACTAGGAAAAAAGTAGAAGGGGGACATTTATCCCTGGAATCCCCCTTTATCTAGGGAGATCTTGATCTTTTGTTATTCTATGCAATTAGGAAAACAATTGTTGGGGGGGGGGACTATTTAACAAATAAGAAATAATACTATTCCCTTGTTGATAGATCATCTTTACATTTCTTTCTTGTGGTTCAATGTGATTTATGTGTCCTATACACTGTTTCACACACAGCATTTTTCTCCAAAATACAATTTTGATATATTTTAAGTTATTTTATTCTATTTTGGGTCCGTGGGTGCTGTGAGAATTTATTTTGTGGACTTCCTTGCAGAGTATAGATTTTTAGGAGATATTTTCACATTATGTTTGGTCATTTTATTCAGTATTTGTAAACAAAAGCTAATTCAGCACACAGGAGGCAAAGAGTTGAGGGATTTGTAGATTTTGGCTATGTTCACCCTATGTAAAAACAATGGCCATATTTTCATAACAATGGCTGTTATGCAATACAGATGTTGTTTTTAACAGTGTGAATGTAGCCTTAATGACAATCAAGTTAAAGCTGTAGCCATAGAAGTCTATGGAGAGTGGGTGAGGGGGAGAGGGGGGCATTTTGATTAATGATAAATTATTTGCTAGTAGTTAAAAATTAGGGCAAAAAATTCCCTGTTTTATAAACAACCCAGCAGTGTAACCTGCTGGAGAAACAATGGTATATCATGGAGAATGGAAAAAAAAAATAGGATTCCTGTAGCCAAAAAAGGCAGGTTGGGAGGATCATATGCAATGTGAAACAGATAACAACTCATACTAATGATGACAAACTGTCAGAAAAGTAGAACTCAGGTCTATAATTATGAGCTTTTGTGCCCGGAGCAACTCACAGGGTGCGAGTGATGCAATGAATCTGGGCATGCAACAACGAACCTATTCGTGAGCATGTATCCACCTACCAGTGTAAATTAGTTTAAACCTAAAGGTACATGAAACTATGACCACTTCTGGCTAGATGTACTAAAGTAACATATGTTAAAGCTATATTTAGAGCAGAAAGTTAAAAAGAGTCTGTCAGTTCTTTAACATGCTATGAGCTAGAGACATCATTATATAACTATAATAATTGTATTACTATAATGATACCTGTTTTCCCAGCTGATGGCCTTTTCCAATTGCATAAAATGCTGTTTGTCTCCCAAGTTCAAATATCATGGAGACATTGCCAACTTTTGAAGAACCACAGAATGTCTCGTGGCTGCATCCCTGCTAAGGACAAAGGTTTCAGGCATCATTGCATGTGTGCTGCTTTAGTATGCAAGGCACAGTATTGTACACAGGGTCCAATATTGTAAGCCAAGCCCTTTTTGTCAATCATATAGGGCTGAGAAGGAAGGTGGAAGCAGGAGAGAAAGGACGTTGGAACACCTAAGCAGCTCAATACCACTGCTAGAGCTCGAGTCGGGCACTCTGCTCCTGGCTCTGCAGGAGCGCGTGGCTGGGCTTGTGGAGCACTGATGGCATCCCTGGTAACAATTCAGGTCGGTTGCTGGGGACACGCTGGCGGTGTCCCTAGAAGCCGGCCTGATTCTATATAGCACTGCAGTGCTTTCTTTTTGATGTAGCCGCGCACAGGGTTTCACCGCCCCCCAGCCGATAGCAAGGTGTTTGCTATATGTGTGTCAGCACCTGGACCAGACCTAGAGCCTCAGCCCCAATCGGTTCTGGGTCTGGGACTCCTGTGCTATACGTATCTTCCCCTCTGCCTCAGTCCTTGCCTGCAATAGTGTCTAGTTTACTGGTGTATCTTGACCTAGCATTATTCCTGCATTGGACTTCTGGCTCTTGACTGTTTGACTACCCTCTTGGATTTCATATTGTACTGTGCTGCTTGTGTGTTATTGACGCAGACCTCTGACATTGCCTTATTTTGTGTTTGTCTTGTTTTATTCTGTGTTGCACCTAGCTGAGTACATGGTTTTGCCATCCAGTTGTCCTTTGAAATTTAGGGTTCTGAGACAAGTAGGCAGGGACAGCGGGGCGGGTGCCAGCTTCAAGGCTCACCTGTCCTTGTGTGATCCTGTCCCTATCCTAACATTATCACAGGCCCTTACCCACACCAGTGATCCCGACAGTTCAACATGTCTGTTGAACCGTCCATAGCTGTTCGTATGGATTGTATTGCAACACGTATGGAGGGCATGGCGTGTCTCATGACTCCATCAACGTCCCAGACAACTGCAACATCGGCCCCTGTGACTGTTCAGATTGCCTGTCCTAAAATGTTGACGCCTTGCCGGTTTGATGGAAACCCTGAGAAATCTAGTACTTTTAGGGAGTCTCCACCATGAGCAGATATCCTTTTTTTGTCAATAACAGGCTGGCCACAGATGTAATCTTTGGGTTACAATGGTTAGTCCCAGTTACCCCTCTGCTGCCTAGGGAAGATAGTGGTAAGCAGGCAGGGAAAGCGGGACCCTTCCTAGCATGCGATCTGTGCCGTGACGCATTACTTCCAGCCAGCTGGGGGAATGCTCCGGCAGACAAATAGCACACCTAACCTAGAAATAGAAATTTCTAAGTTAGATATGCTGTCTGTCTGCTGGAGACGCTTGCTCTCCTCCCATACTGTTTGTTTGGGGTTGCTCCAGCAGATAGACAGCCACATCTAACTTAGAAAACGTCCTCTTACATGAAGAGGCCACTTTCGGACGATAGATCTGGAAAGGGTGTCTGTTATAGATTATAATAATCACCGGTATCACATTGGAATAACCTCTTTCTTGATATAGGGCTGGATATAATTAAGAGATATTTGAATTGGTTGCTGTAAGCAGTGGGGTAGTTCTTGGGTCACCGAGCGGCGGCTATGTGCCCCGTTCCCGGTATGGAGTCCCTATGTGTCGATGACACGGGGGTCAGGGATTGCTGGCCTAGTAATTGAATTTAGACACTGGGTTTTGTGGTTAAATGTAGTCAGAAGATCGCTAGACCAACGTAATATGAAAGGGATACAAAAAGAGCAACCATGGACGTCTGAGAATGGGAGGTTGTGGAAGAGCATAATATATGGTTGGCTTAGCCTCCAAGGAAGGTATGTAATAATATATCTGGGCTGGCGAAGATAGGGTCCGGAAGTATTGGTTTGAGTGAAGAAAACAGGTTGTATGTGGACGACAAAGGGACTCCTTAGCCGGATTATTAGCCGAAGTATTACTGGGTTGCTTACCTATTTAGATTCTGGTTTAAAATTTAAGTGTGATGCACTCCTGGTGTCTCATTGAGTTGAGGAGGCGACCCCGACCAATGATTGGCCTTGGGGTGCCGCTTTGGGACAGAGGATGTGGCATGGGGGCTAGATTTTGGTGGTAAAGGGGGAGGGGTGGATGAATGTTAATAGAAATAAATGTTGAGTTTTGTATTTCCTTTTTGGGAATATTTAACTCAAGAAAGGTTAATTTACCTTGGTGTTTTTATTAGGGCACAGGGTACTGAAGAGGAAATTGCCCTCTGCAATTTTGTCTAAATGTAAAGAGATATGTCTATAGGGGATTGTTAATCCTAGAGAATAACAGGGCACAACCAGGAAAGGAGATTATGAGGTTGTTCTGATGTGAATATGTGTTGAGGCTGTTGATTGTTTGGACTTCTTTTATCACAAAAATAATAAAACACTTTGGCAATTTAAAAAAGAAAAAAAAAAAGACAACGATCAGCCAAAATTCACGATGTCGGCTGATCGTTGTCTTTCAACATGTTGAAAAATAAACGATCACAATAGCAGTGAAATAGTGCCATCGCTCTGTGCAATAGAAGCAGACCGCCGCTATCTTCTCTGGAATCTTATTATAGTCTATGGGAGAAAAATACTTGGGACCTGGAAATTAATATTCGACCACTAGGAGGTCACCAAGGGCACAATGAAACCTCATGAAATGATGCCAACAAGCTCTGGAATGCAAATGGGACACCAGGGGAACGATGCCTGGGTGCATGAACGTAAAGTAAAAGTGTATGCTTTGTCTAGCGGTACTTGCATACGTATTAGGGGGGGTGTGTAATATTAGCTTATATGTTACACTCTCTGTCATGCATATTGCGACATACATACGCACGACCGAGCGTGTAATATATACGAACGCCAGGCCACCGCATATTGGCAGAGCTGGAAGCAAAGATGGCCCACAGAACCTCCCCATTGGGTTATGCTGAATCAAAATACCTGGTATCGATGATGGATAAGATGGATTATGACATTACTAAGCTATGAGTGTAGAATCCGGATTTGCATAAGAAAAAAATTATTCGGAAAATCATACTTGGCTTGAGAAAACAGTCTAATGTTAGAAGAAACCGGGGTCAGATCCAAAGGAAGTGGTCTGACCTAAAATACAAAAGCCCAGAGCAGCTGAGAGAGATCCATTCGGAGGTATGCCAGGGTGAGTAAGATGCTGGGAACCTAAACTGGGGTGTGTGATATATTGGGGAGTCCCATAGGGAAAAACATGCAGCAAGGTGGATGATAAAAGGAATGCAAAAATAAAGACAAACACTGCATACACAAATAACATTTTTATTAACAATAAAAAAGAATTTTTAAAGGGGTTGGCCACTTAATAGTAAAAAGGTCAGTGTATACTAATAGTAAGTGTATTCACTGTATATACTGACAGCCGCTCCCTGTATACCTCATAGAGCAAGGGTGTCAAATACATAGTGGGCCAAAATAAAAAAATTGGACAAAGTCGTGGGCCAACTATGATATTTAATAAAGATTGCATGCAGTGTTTCTGGCACTGTCAGAGCAGTGTGCGGCGTTCCTGGCACTGCCTCTCCTAAAGTAAATTTTCTGACATGAAAGTTACCCATTATATCCCTCAAGCAGTAGGTAATCCCATAATTGTGCCTCATGGAGTAGCCACCCCAAATAGTGCCCCATATACTAGCCAGGCCTACCATTAGAGACCTACATAGTAGCCAGCCCTCCCGACAGTGTCTTATGTAGTAGCCAGCCCTCCTAAGTGCCCAATATAGTAACCAGCCCTCCTAATAGTGTCTTATATAGTAGCTAGCCCTCCCAATAGTGTCTTATATAGTAGCTAGCCCTCCCAATAGTGTCTTATATAGTATTCAGTCCCCCAATAGTGTCTTATATAGTAGCCAGCCCTCCCCAATTGTGTCTTATATAGAAGCCAGTCCCTAAATAGTCTCTTATATAGTAACCAGCCCACCCCAATAGTTTCTTTTTAATTGTAGGTAGCCCTTACCAGAAGTCTTATATAGTAGCCAGCCCTCCCCCAACAGTCTCTTATGTAGAAGCCAGTCCTCAAGAATAGTCTCTAAAATAGAAGCCAGCCCCTACTGTAGTTGTTCATGATGGCCCCCTTAGCTTGGACTCACCCTCCTGCGGCTCCAGAGGCTGCAGGAGGCGCCAGTTGAAGGATACGCATGATAATTGCCAGAATTGGGGCACTACTGAGATACTTCTAGGCCACGGGCTAAAAACTGCCTGCGGCCTATGAAATTATAATATGGGTGTCCAAGCAGCTTTAAGATGGCCGACATGGAGGAGCATGTGACCATGCAACGCCCCCTGTGATCTCAATAAGCATATACAGGCTTAGTGGTGGACACGGGGGGGGGGGGGGCCTGGTCACATGCTCCTCCATGTCAACCATTTTATGGACAGAAACATCTAAGAGCTGGGCAGGACAGCCTGTAGGAGGGGAGTCTGATTTTAGCTGTTTGAGGTACACAGGGAGCTGCTGTCAGTAAAGACAGAGAGTACACTTAACAATACTGTACACTGAATCATTTTACTATAATGTGGCCAACCCCTTGAGGAAAAGAAAAAAGAAACTAACTCTGCCCTTGGCGTTGCTTTGCCAGCATTGGCTGCATTTCTGCAAGCTCAAGTTGCAGGCCTGTCAGCAGGTGACTAGCTGCATAAAAGCGGGTGGGGACCTGGGGTGTGTAGTATGTTGGGTTCCTCATACTGGGGTGTATAATATGCTGGGGACCTCATACCGGGGTGTGTAATAAAACAGCTTCTGACATGTGGGTACTGATTTATTTTTTAGACCGACAACAACAATACAGGCAGCATTCAAGACAGGCGGATCCTCTGCCCACATCTTCTAGTAAGTGTAAAGATATGTATATTTAACCCCTAATGACCAGTTGTAAAATGGCCTTTAAGGAGTGGTGCGCCGAAAAATGTTTTCCCCCATTCCCTGCCCACATGAAAAGTACTTCATACTATGAAAAGCCCCAGATGCAATAAAAAAATTTAAATAAACCATAGACTACATTATATAACCCATATAAGCTAGATAGATAAATAGATAGATAGATAGATACACACACACAATTTTTTCAACAGTAAATTGTATTTTCGCATTCAGCTGTGACACAATGTCTCCTTCTACATCTCAGAATCAGTGATACAGTAGAGCAGAAACGGAATAGGAATAGGATTTCATCCCAAATGATTCACCATAAATGTAACGCCTTTAAAAAAAAAATGGATAGCGGCTGCACCACAGAGGAGTCTCCAGGGGGATTTTATACCTGGGCCGTTCCAAGATTAGCCATTATCTGTGTCCGGTATAAACAAACCCCTAATCCTACACATTTATATATGTCCAAGCACTAGAGATCATTGACACATTAATTTACGTTCTCTTTCTTTTAACGGACATTCTAAGCTGAAGGTGTCTGCCCTCATCAGATCAAATACTGCCATGCAGCTTAAAGGGGTACTCTGGGCGGGGGTTATTTTAGGATGTGGCCAGGGAAGGGGTAGAAATAGAGACCGATGGTCACTTACCTCCCTGATTCCATCACCTTGTCCCGCCGGATCGCGCCGGCCCGTTCTCCCATCCGGCAGCCGCTTCCTGGTCTGAGCTGAGGCTTCAGATGTGACGTCTCAAGGCAGCTCAGCCATTCAGCGGTCAGAACGGAGTTCCGCCTCAGCCGCTGAATAGCTGAGCTGAGCCGGACGATAGAACGGGGTGGTGCGATCCGGGACCTGCCGATGGAGCCAGGAAGATAAGTGACCGGCAGCCTCTATTTCCACCCCTTCCCCGTCCACACCCTAAAAATAACCACTGCCCGGAGTACCCCTTTAACCAGTAGGAAGAGGGACATTGTGATTACGCTGTATAGAGCTCTAGTGAGACCACACCACAAGGATATTGATAAAATAGAACGGGTCCAAAGATGAACAACAAAAATGGTGAAGGGTGTCAGGCATAACACCTACCAAGAAAGGCTTAAAGATGTGAATCTATATAGTCTGGAGGAAAGAAGGGAAGGGGGGAGGCATAATATAAAATCTTTATATATGTAAGGAGTAAATGAGGTTCAAGAGGGAAGTGTTTTTAGGAAACAACTGAACTCAAGAACAAGAGGTTAGATGGGCGAAAGATCTGAAGCAACATGAGAAAATACTAGAGAGAGTACTAGATGCTTTGAGGAAACTTTCAGCAGATGTAGTTGGTAAATCTACAATAGCCTGCCTGGTTTATACATATATCTATCCTAAGACAATAAAAAGGGAAATACTAATAGGGCAGACTAGATTAACCCAGTGTTTTTTTTCTGCTGACAAGCCCACACGAAGAGCAAGTTACATCACATCCGTGTTTTATTATCGGGTTAATCAAGGCAGTGAAAGAGTTAAAATTATAGTTTATCATACTAATTATATAACTTTTTTTGTACTTCAACAGATATACCCACGGACTTTGAATTGGAGTTAGCATGCCGGCGCATGTCCACCCGCCTTTATTAAGCAAGTCACATGCTGAGAGGCCCGCAACTTGAGCTTGCAGAAATGCAGGCAATGCTGGCAAGGCGATGCCAAAGCCAGAGTTTATTTTTTTATTTTTTTTTATTCTTTTTTTAATGTTAATAAAAATCTTATTTATGTATGCAGTGTTTGCCTTTATTTTTTCCATTCCTTTTTATAATCCATCTTTCTCAATATTTTTCTCACTTGCCCCAAATCGTCCAAGCACATGTTAATAATTATTTAATCCTACAGGACCAGTTGGAGGGCTGTAGGTGTGGAGGAGTGTAATAATGCACAGTTCACAGTTGAGCTTATAGGAATAGAGCTGTAATAACTAAACAAATGCACTTACATAAACGAGATGAACATTTAATAACTGTATAAAAGAGGTCTACTATTTTGTATTTTTCCTGACGGACAGAGGACCTTTTTCAGCTAATAGGAATAGAGCTATAATAACTCAAGAAATGCACCAACACAAATGAGATGTATGTTTGATTACTGTATAAGAGATGTCGCCTATTTCAAATTTTTCCTGACGGACAGAGGACATTTTTCAGCTTATAGGAATACAGCTGTAATCACAAAACAAATGCACGTACACAAATGAGATTGATGTAATGTATAACAGATGTGAGCAGACCAAAATACACTTTTGGGCACTATGTATGAATTGTCAAATCCAATATGCAGCCTGCAATCCCAAAGATATGTATTGCTATGACTGCAATGGTGTCTATGGACAGGAAAATGCTTGTTGTAAATATGCTAGTGTAACCTTGATGAACAATCTCTGTAATCTCACTGCCTATCTGTGAGATAGCTGTCTGTCCAGAACGCAGCACAGTGACTACTCTAAATGGCTGCATGTAGTCAGATGATACACTTTGATAGCAGTCTGTACAGTACAGTGAAGGAGTGAGTGAGGAGACAATGGTGCCCAGAACGCAGCACAGTGATTAATGGAAATGGCAGCGTGCAGGCAGACGATGGTACACTGAGATTGCAGTCCATAAAGGACGCTGAATGAGGAGAAAATGGCGCCCAGAACGTGGTACAGTGACTTTTATGTGACATGGTCATGTGATTTTAGCGGCCAATGACACCTGCAATGACATTTCTGCTCTTCACTGATTGGCTGGCAAAAAAGGCGCTTGAACACTAACTCGAACGCTAACACGAACGAACAGTAAAATGTTCAGTTCAAGTTCGAGATGTTCAACTCAAACTTAACTTTTCTCGAACAGTTCGATCAACACTAAGCTGGTTGTCCTCTGGTTTGTTCCCTCACCCTCTTCTGCGTGGCACCATAGCATGACATGACCCGACACTGGAACCGCACGTTGCCTAACTCATTGGCTTGATGTGCCCCACGGCCGGTGCCTCTTGTGTCCCCCTGCGCTTTAGTAGGAACTCCTGGTGGGGAGGGAGGAGGGAGTTGTATGGCTGGGGAGCTGGGGGAGGGGTTTGGGTAGTTGTATGGTTATTGGGTCATGTAGTCATTAAAGAGTCTTGGGGTGGCTCCAGTAGGGAAACCACCAAAACCACCATATTAAGTGGCCCTATAAATCAATGTAATGACAAGGGAAAAAACAACACCCCGAAACAGCTGTATGTGGATGGATACCTGGCCTTGTTTTTTCCCTTGTCATTACATTGACTTATATGGTCACTTAATATGGTGGTTTGGGTGGTTTTCATACAGGAACCACCCCTTGGGTGGGTTCTCCCCAGAGGGATATCTGGCTAGTCCTGTGTTTCGGGACTCTTCAGTGAGGCTCCACGGGCTCTTCTTTTGCATATTCATGTTTCCCAGGGGGCAATGCACCTAGGACTTCACTGCATTAAGCGCTTTCACTAGCAGCCGGCAGTGTTGTCGTTTGGCTGGTCTCCCTGAGATCAGCGATCTGTTTCTCTTATGTCTCTACTAGGCATTGCTCCCACCTAGCCAGAATCCTGCTCCACACTGAAGAGGGGCAACACCCCAAAACAGCTGTATGTGGATGGATACCTGGCCTTGATTTTTCCCTTGTCATTACTTTGACTTATAGGGCCACTTAATATGGTGGTTTTGGTGGTTTTCTTACAGGAGCCACCCCTTGGCTGGGCCCTTCCTGGAGGGATATCTGGCTAGTCCTGTGTTTTGAGACTGGTTTTTATCAAGACAGATTTTAAGAAAATTGAGAAGTATTTAGATAATGAATTAAAAGGGTGGGATAATACATTGGGAGCAAGCACTCAGTGGGCAGTACGTAAAAATGCCATATTAAAGGCAAGTAGACGATATGTAGGAGAAATTAGCAAAAGTAAAAGGAAGAAGAAACCACTTTGGCTTACTAGAAATGTTACGGCTATTGTAAAGGGAAAAAAAGTCAGCCTATAAGAGGGATAAAGAGACTGGAAGTGTAGCTAACAAAGAGACATATAAAATTTTTACAGAATGAGGAAAAACAGATTATAAATACTGCTAAGGCTGCGTTCACACATACAGGATCCACAGCAGATCTGCAGCAGATTTAAAGTTGCAGATTTGCTTTGAACCTAATCTCGTCCATCAAATCTGCTGCGGAATCTGTATGTGTGAACGCACCCTCAAGGTTCAAAAGAGGAAATGTCCAAATCTATAAAAAAGGAACATCCATCATCAGACTTTTTTTTTTTTCAAAAGAGCTCAGTAGAAGGTGGTTGAACCCTGCTACGCTGACTTTGCTGAGCAGGACTTACATGTCGTGATCCGAGGATACCAGACCCCTGTGCTGGAGCCAGCTCTTTTGAAAAAAAATGTCCAACACTGGACTTCTCCTCTAAGGAGGGCAATAAAACCTTTAGATGTATTAGTGACAGAAAGAAAAAGAATAACTGCAGCTTTATTAAATTAGGTAACACGGACAATACATTTATTGACAGAAATAAGGCGGTTGCTGACCATTTGAATAGCTACTTCTGCTCAGTGTTTTCAGTCGGACGCTTTCACAATCACAATAATGGACATAGCATTGCCTCCAGTTGTATGGGTTCAGCCCCAGTGTTTTCAGAGGCCAATGTTTCAGAGGAACTTGACCATTTAAAGTTAATTAAGGCGATCGGTCCAGATGGTGTCCACTCCAGGGTTCTTGACGAACTCCGATCTGTGATTGCTTCCCACCCCAACCCCCGACAGATCTGTATATTGAATCCCTCCTAACAGGAGATGTCCCTGATGATGAAACAAACTTCCAGATGTGGTTGGTAAACCTACAATCTATCCTAAGATAATAAGAAAGTGAATACTAAAAAGGCAGACTTGACTGACCAGGTGGTCTTTTTCTGCCAATAATCTTCTATGTTTCTATGGCCCTAAGAAACTGTTCACACCCATCCTGGTGCTTCAGCTGGCAACATACAATATACAAGTTTTAACTAGATGACTTGTTCTGTATGTGCTTCTCAGAGAATCTACAGTCTTTGCCAATTGGCACATATCAATGTAATCTATATTAACACGAATTGTACATAATTTCAACAAACCAGGAAGATCTGCTAACTTAATGATTTTAATGGTGAACAAAGGAAAACCATTAAAACTACAAATTTAGCTCTTTTGAGCATGGTAGTAGCAGCCATTGTGCATATATGATAGTATGACCAATAGTGCACATTTACACCAACTGTAGTGTCATGGTGTAAATATAAAATTATTGCAGCACCAATATATTGCAAAAATGTGCCTACATAATACCAACCAATGATGTTTAGTTTTTAATTTTATGTTTGTGCCACCAATGAGCTATGTGTTTGCTATGCAATGTATTGTATGTAACTGTTGCTTGTGGTGTATCCTGTATATATGCTGTTTATATGCAAAATATGTGTAGTTATATTTTATGAGTGTGCGGTGTAGCTTACAGTATGTGTGCTCTGCACTTGTCCAATGTGTATCCATTGTGTATCAAATATTTGAAGTGCACTAGCTCACACTTAGCCCAATGGGTAGGTATCCAGTGTATATAATGAATGCAAGTGTGTATTTGCATAGCATGTATCATTGTGTCATGGGGGGGGTATAAAATGTGTATGCCAGTTTTCTAGTGTCAGAAAACAAACATTAATTGTAGCTCAAACCTACCTCAACATCTAGTTGAGATAAGAGGGCACTTTAGTCAAAGTACACAGGCAGCCAACAAATGCTTCACTTGTTATAAATAAATTAGGCGCAGATGTGCCCTGAAGTCCCCCCCCCCCCCAATAGGTAGGTAAAATCCCTCAGTAAGTGGACTGGTCACCTTAAGTAGCAAAATACCCCTGGTAAAATACTCCTAGTAAGTAGAAAGATGACCCAGTAATTAGAAATGTGTCTTGTAGGTAGTTTTCCATGGTTGGCTACAATAGACAGGTGACAGATTCAGAAGGACACAGTCAAAGGCCAAAGCCTACCTACCCTTTACTTTTTTTGTCGAGATGCAGACAGGGGTTGAATTGTCTCAGCAACTCATGCTGTGGAGTAGGATGAGGGACAAAGACAGAGACTTTGGAGAAAAAATTTTGATAAGGACATGAAGGCTTACTAGAAAAATGAGAGACGCAAACTTGAAGATTGTAAGGGAAGATGAAGGAGAACATGGAATATGGAGTTGAGGAGGCAGATGAGAAAGAAGGACATGAAAGCTGAATAGGAGCATAAGGGAGGAGGACAACGGAGGAAGACACAGGGGTGGAGGAGTTGGAGGGCATTTAGGTTGAGAAGAAGGATGAGGGATTGGACTTACTTTACACTGCTGCTGTCCATCTGACACTGTTTTTTTTTTTTTGCAACTCCTCCTCTTTTTCCTCTACACTGCCACTGGTGCCAATAAAGAGGTAGAAGGTAGCTTTAGGCCTATTTTAGAGAACACGGTAATCCATGTAATGCTTGAATATCTGGACACAGCCCTTCTTCTTCTGCTCTGGTTTTGGCTTACTTGACCTCGGCCTTTGTACCTCTGACTACTCTTTTTTGATTCTGTCTTTGTACCACACAACTTTATATATAGGACCTCGCCCTGTCTATTGGTTTATCTCTGCCTCTGACTTTGTTCCTGTTTCAGCTCTGTTGTTTTTGACTAGGCCTGTATGACTTTCCGTGGCATTTGTCTGTCTTATGTGCATTTTATGTTGACTTAGGCCGGGTTTACATATATGTGTCAGTGCGGCGACGTTTCCCTCCGGCGCAGGAGAAAAGCGCCGGAGGGAAACACATCACTGAACTGATCCCATTCTTTTGAATGGGACAGTTCAAAATATGCGGCGGTGAACTAGTGGTCGCCGCATTGCCGGACCGTCGGTGTGTCAGGACGTGTCTTGCAGCATCCTAACGCACTACTGCTCCGGTGATGCGGCGTCGCACTCATTCAAACAAATAGAGCGCCGGATGCCTCGCCGGGCAGGACGCATGCCGTTCGGCTTTGGTATCCGGCGTTCAGCCAAAGAGTAGCACAGTATACAGAAGTAAACATATCTCTCCTCCTGTGTGCTCTCCCCCTCCCCTATAGCCCCCCTGTTGCTTTCCCAGTAGTATATAGCCCCCCCTGTTGCTCCTCCAGTAGTATATAGCCCCCCTGTTGCTCCCCCAGTAGTATTTAGCCCCCTGTGCGCTCTCTCCCAGTACTATATAGTCCCGCTGTGTGCTCTTCCCCAGTAGTATATAGCCCCCCCATGTGTGCTCTCCCCCTCCCAATTAGCCCCCCTGTGTGCTCTCCCCCTCCCATATAGCCCCCCTGTGCGCTCTCCCCTTGTAGTATATAGCCTCCTGTGAGCTGCCCCAATTAGTATATAGCCCCCCTGTGTGCTCCTCTGCAAATCCCATTGAGAATGACAGGAAAACATACTGGGGGAAAAAATGTCAACTGATGAGAGCAACTTGTGGTAACTGATGGGAACTGATGGCAACTGATGGTTTTTAATGAAAAGAATGATAGAAAAAACTGATCACAACTGATGCATTTTTGGCATCAGTTGTGGCATCAGTTGTGGTCAGTTTTTAGAAAAAAAAACGCAACTGATGCAAACTTACATATGTAAACCCAGCCTAACTTTGCAGAAAGTTAGGGACTGTTGCTAAATCGCCCACAGTTGCCAAGGGCTGTTTGGGGCAAGTTGGCAGGGACAGTTGGGTTGAGCTGAGAGCAGCGCTCACTGTCCATATCTTCCCTGTACTCATTTAGGTATTCTGTTAGAGCCTATGCTGAGACTGTTCCGGCTTTTCGCTGGAATTCCTTAGTAGTTTACCCTTCAAGCTGTTCTTCTGAGGATGCTTTACCCAGTTCTAGGCTATGCAAGCTGGATGTAAGTGATAGCATTCTAAAGGATATACAGTGCCACTGCAGAATTGGAGAAAGTCAGAAGCCCCTCTGGGTGCAACACATTATACAAGTAAAAAATTTCATTGTCCCAGTATTTGTGAATCTTGCAATCTTGTATGGCCACTGCATTTGGGTATTGTTTTCCCAATATGGGATGGTCATGTTATAGTAACCACTCAGGCTCAAACCGTTGTAACAGGCCAGAGTATACCCCCAGCCCAGAGTATACCCGGGGTTAAAATGGCCTAGGCTAGATTATACCCCGGGGTATATTTTGGCCTAGGCCAATTCATCCCCACTCAGGCCATTTTATACCCCCCATGAAATTAGTAGCATTGAGTGATATACACAAGAATTACTACATTTTTCAACATTTTATTGGGGATACGGTTCAGGGAAGAAAAAGAGTGCTGCACCTCACACCTATGGCTGATACTAGTACCTCTCGGCTGCATAAAAACATCAGAATTCTGTATGTGAATTGATCAAGCCACACTGCCCCATGTACTGCGTGCAGGTATCTGATACACATGGGTCCCTACACTAAGTCCACACTGTGCCAGTCAGCGACCACCACCCCCGCAGGCATGCACAGTCAGGGAAGGGAGGCCATGGAACGGCCCTGCAACCCCCATGCCACAGGACCAGACCCAAAAATGCCACACCAAAACTCAGCCAGCACCACCGGCGGAGGAAGCTGCCCCCAAAAAGCACAAGTCTGGATAAGGTATTGCACTCACCATAGCTATCAAAGATAGAATGGGACAGACAGGAGGGATTAAAACCACGAGCACTCAGGTGTCTCCTGCTAATTGCGGTCATGTGGGTCTCACCAGGAGGAGTGCAAAACACGGAGAAAAGAGAGAAACAAAATATGGTTCAGGGAAGAAAAAGAGTGCTGCACCTCACACCAATGGCTGATACTAGTACCTCTCGGCTGCATAAAAAACATCAGAATTTTGTATGTGAATTGATCAAGCCACACTGCCCCATGTACCGCGTGCAGGTATCTGATACACATGGGTCCCTACACTAAGTCCACACTGTGCCAGTCAGCGACCACCACCCCTGCAGGCGTGCACAGTCAGGGAAGGAAGGCCATGGAATGGCCCTGCAACCCCCATGCCACAGGACCAGACCCAAAAATGCCACACCAAAACCCAGCCAGCACCACCGGCGGAGGGAGCTGCCCCCAAACAGCACAAGTCTGGATAAGGTATTGCACTCACCATAGCTATCAAAGATAGAATGGGACAGACAGGAGGGATTAAAACCATGAGCACTTAGGTGTCTCCTGCTAATTGCGGTCATGTGGGTCTCACCAGGAGGAGTGCAAAACACGGAGAAAAGAGAGAAACAAAATACGGTTCAGGGAATAAAAAGAGTGCTGCACCTCACACCTGTGGCTGATACTAGTACCTCTCGGCTGCATAAAAAACATCAGAATTTTGTATGTGAATTGATCAAGCCACACTGCCCTATGTACCGCGTGCAGGTATCTGATACACATGGGTCCCTACACTGTGCCAGTTTTCTTCCCTGAACTGTATTTTATTGGGGATTCAGCTTTGTCTGGTGACTTAAGTGAGAAGCTACTGATGGAAATCTTAAAAATCTAAACACATCAGGGACATTTATCATTGCGTTTGCACTATTTATTTTATTTTTCATTTATTTATTTTTGACTAATAAGAAGATTTTGTGCACTTCATAAATATCTGTGAAGGAGTTTTGCGCTATTTTACATCAGTTTCCATTGCCTGCGCCTTTTTTCAATGTTTGCACGGGGGGATTTGTTGTTTTTTTCCATCTGTTTTGCGCAAGCGTTTGTGTGCCTCCGTTTTGGTCAGTTTTTCCATTAAAGTGACACTGTCACCCCCTTTTTGCATTATGACTTCTCTACACACAGATGGCACCACCTGGGCAGGGCTTCTTGACCAAAGCGCCACTAAGCCCTCTCCACAATGGCACCATAGGCCCCGCCCCTGTGACATCATCCCCTCGACGGCCATTGGAATGGGCCAGCCGTGGAGGGGCTGGGACCAAGGGTGGTGATGTGGGTGCGGCTAAGTGGTGCTGCGGCCATGAAACCCTGCCCAGGTGGCATGATACACCAGCAATAAAAAAGCATTTTTTACTGGACCCAGCACCAATAAATCTGTTATAAAGTAAGGCATGAAAACTTCACAATTTAGGCTTTACAGCTGTGTGGAAAAGTCCTCATACAGAAAGGAGGCGACAGTGTCACTTTAGCTCCCATAGTGCACACAAATAACCTGATTGACTGCGTTTTTGTGTATGCTAAAAAAAGATGTGTTTTGATCAGTTTTTCAATCTGTTTTTTGTGGAAAAAAACGGACTGCAAAAAACGCAGTGTGAACCCAGCCTTAGGCATAAATTGTGCAAAAAAAATTGTGCAAGATGTATCAAGGCACTTGCATCTAATGATGATTTTTGCACAACAACCGTAAAATTTTGCGCAGCCCATAAAAAGCTCCTCCTGCTCAAATAGTACAGATGATACTGATGCACTGATGGGACAGCGCCATCTACTGTCAGATCAATGTAAGCACTGTACTGTATTTCCCAACAGGAGGAATAAGCTGTGAGTATGATAGAAAAAGATCTGCACACTTTTCAACAAATTAGAGATAAAATGAGAAAACCATTGAAGTGATAACATTCTGACCTGGAGGTATGTATTCTGGAATAGGCTATTTTACAACCCCTGGTACAGAATATATCCCCTGGACCAGAAGTGAGAAAACCAGTGACATGATAACTTGGAGGGATATAGTCTGGCCTAAACGCAGGGCCGGCCTTTGGGGTGTGTGACCTGTGCGCTCACACAGGGTGCCTCACTCCTGGCCAGCAGGGGGGGAGGCGCTCCAGCGCAACTGAATCTATCTGACACTGTCAGCAGATCTGTCAGTGGTTGCTGACAGTGTCAGATGGCTTCAGAGACGCTCTGTCCCTTTCAAAGCCAGCCTCACACACACTCAACTCAGCTACCTTCCCCTGAAGCTCCTATCTCCAGTCTCGCGGCACTCTCTTCTCTCCTGTTATCTCCCACACGCTGCTGCTGACATCACATGTCAAGGACAGGAAAGAGAGAAGAGAGGGCATGCATCGCGGGGATGGACATAGGAACTTCGGGGGAAGGTAGCTGAGCTGTGTGTGAGGGATGTCTTCTCTGATCAGAGTTGTTTCCTTTTCATTTTCTTCTCCATCTGCCCTGGGCCATTATGAGAACTTCTCCGAGCCACGAATCCACAGAATCTGCCAGACAAACATTAGGCTCCTTATACTGGCACCATCCTCATCTCTATACACACTGCACATCTGTATTGGCCCCTTTACACCCACATTTAGTTGGTAGCCCTGACACTATGTGACCCTCTTATAGTATATGCCCCTCTGTGTATTCCCCCTTACAGATGCCCCTGTGTTAGCCCCTTATAAATGACCCCCCTGTGCTTTCTATCCCCCTCATAGATGGTCCCCCATGTCGCCCCCCCTTATAGATGGTCCCCCATGTTGTCCCCCTATAGATGGCCCCCTTGTGTTGTGCCCCTATAGATGCCCTCTCATTTGGTCCCCCTATAAATGCCCCTTATGTTGTCTCCCTAGAGATGGCCCCCTGTATAATCCCCCTATAGATGGCCCCTTGTATTATCCCCCATAGATGCCCCCTGTATTATCCCCCATAGATGCCCCCCCTGTATTATCCCCCATAGATGCCACCCCCCCCTGTATTATCCCCCATAGATGCCACCCCCCTGTATTATACCCCATAGATGGCCCCATGTATTATCCCCCATAGATGCCCCCCTTTATTATCCCCCATAGATGCCCCCCTGTATTTTGCCCCATAGGTGGCCCCCTATATTATCCCTCATAGATGGCCCCCTGTATTGTCCCCCATAGATGCCTCCTGTATATCTCCCATAGATGGCCCCCTGTATTATCCCCCATAGATGCCCCTTTGTATTATTCCCCATAGATGGCCCCCTGTATTATCCCCCATAGATGCCCCCCTGTATTATCCCCCATAGATGCCCCCCATGTATTATCCCCCATAGATGCCCCCCTGTATATCCCCCATAGATGCCACCCCCCCTGTATTATCCCCCATAGATGCCCCCCTTTATTATCCCCCATAGATGGCCCCCTGTATTTTCCCCCATAGGTGGCCCCCTATATTATCCCTCATAGATGGCCCCCTGTATTGTCCCCCATAGATGCCTCCTGTATATCTCCCATAGATGGCCCCCTGTATTATCCCCCATAGATGCCCCTTTGTATTATTCCCCATAGATGGCCCCCTGTATTATCCCCCATAGATGCCCCCCTGTATTATCCCCCATAGATGCCCCCCTGTATATCCCCCATAGATGCCCCCCTGTATTATCCCCCATAGATGCCCCCCCTGTATTATCCCCCATAGATGCCCCCCCTGTATATCCCCCATAGATGCCTCCTGTATATCTCCCATAGATGGCCCCCTGTATTATCCCCCATACAGGGCCGGTTTTAGACTAGATGTGGCCCTGGGCAAAGTTAAAGGTGGGGCCCCAAATGCTGAAATATTTTAGCAACAATTTAAGGTCCCCATACATGTTACTCTTTTGTTGGTGGTACCTGTTGCTCCTGGTGGGTTCGGCCATCAGTGTAAGGTGTATGGGGCTCTCTGGACAGTCCTCTGACAGATGATATCAGTGGACATAGGGGATCAAGCTTGATGGAAAATCAATGCCCAACCTCTTTGTTCTAAGAGAGGTAAGCCGCCATCAGATCTGTATGGCTATGGCTTTACCCTCTCATAGAAAACACAGGAAAACTCAGATGTGCCAAATTTCTGTGTATGGGGAGGACGGGACCAGATGGGAGAGATAATTGTCAGCTGAAGGAATGTTCAGCCAGCAGTTATTGGAAGTGTACGGCCACTTTTAAGGCCGTATTACACGGCCTGATATTCTGCAGAAGTGAGCGCAAATCTGGTAGAATGGAGCTCGCTTAGAGAGCCTACTACAGCAAAAGCAATGGAGGAGATTTATCAAACTGGTGTAAAGAAGAATTGGCTCAGTTGCCCCTAGCAACCAATCAGATTCCACCATCTTAGAATGTGAGTAATGAAAGGTGGAATCTGATTGGTTGCTAGGGGCAACTGAGCCAGTTTCACTTTACACCATGTTTGATAAATCTCCCCCTATGTGTATATATACAGTATATCATTAGTGATGTGTGTGCAATCCTTGCTGTATATAGTAAACAATAAAGATATATACTACCTGATCACGTTCCCCGGTGTCCTCAGGCCTTGTCTGTGATATATACTACCTGATCATGTTCCCCGGTGTCCTCAGGCCTTGTCTGTGATATATACTACCTGATCATGTTCCCCAGTGTCCTCACAGAGCGATAGCGTCCTGATTCGGACAATTTTCGCTCCATGTATTAGGGCCCTTACTCAGTTCAGAAGTTTACATGCCGCTACATGTCAGGACTACCGCTACATGTAGGGACCGCCCCTACATGTCGGGACCGCCCCTACATGTCGGGACCGCCCCTACATGTCGGGACCGCCCCTACATGTTGGGACCGCCTCTACATGTCGGGACCGCAGCTACATGTCGGGACCGCCCCAACATGTTGGGACTGCCCCTACATGTCAGGACCGCCGCTACATTCTGGGACTGCCCCTACATGTCAGGACCGCCGCTACATTCTGGGACTGCCACTACATGCCAGGACTGCCGCTAAATGCCAGGAATGCCGCTAAATGCCAGGACTGCCCCTACATGCCAGGACTGCCGCTACATGCCAGGACTGCCCGCTAGTGGTGTAAATACAAGAACTATTTATATGAATTGCTTTAAAAAAATAAATTTAAAAAAATCACTATAATCAGGACCAAATATTACCTTCATACCGTTATTGAAGAAAACACACTATATATAGGCCAATATTACTACCATAGAGTGACCGCCCCATAATGACTCTATATACACTATATACAGACCAATATTATGTGGCGATCACTCTATGGCTGTACTATATATATTGTACTGTGGCTGTACTGTATATAGTGTCATTATGTGGTAGTCAATCTATGGCAATAATGACTCTATATATACGCTATATACAGACCAATAATACCGCCATAGAGTGACCACTGCATAATGACTCTATATACAGACCAATATTACCGCCATAGACTGACCCCTGTATAATGACTCTATATACACACTATATACAGACCAATATTATGTGGGCGATCACTCTATGGTTGTACTATTGGTCTGTATATAGTGTGTATATAGAGTCATTATGTGGTGGTCACTGTATGGCGGTAATATTGGTCTGTATATAGTGTCATTATGTGGTAGTCAATCTATGGCAGTAATGAGTGTATATATATATGCTATATACAGACCAATATTAATGCCAAAGAGTAACCACTGCATAATGACACTATATACAGACCAATATTACCCCCATACAGTGACCACCACCTAAAGACTGAATACCACCTTATTTTTTTCTCAATAAAATACACCGTATTGCCTTAGTGATGTCATCATACACTATACATAGGAGCTGCAGCAATTACATAGGACTGATGAGGCCGGAGAATGGCTGCAGCTCCTATATACAGTCTATTCACCTCAACACTTGGAGTCAGCAGTGCTAATACACACACACCATTATATATATATATATACACACACACTCACACATCCATGAAAACACATTATACAGATACAAACCATCCAGTCCACACACTATACACAGGACATGTAACACACACTTACATTCATACACATTACACACTACATGTAGAGAATACTTACCCCCTCTAGCATGCTGGGTGTAGTGGTGCATCCCCCTCATGTTCCTTGCAGTAGGCTGTCATCCTCACCCGGCAGCCCTCTCCTCCATCGTCCTGACAGCTCCACACCAGAGGAGGAAGTCACGTGCAGTGAGAGGAGCTGGAGGGAGGGGGAGGGGGAGCAGACACGGAGCCCAGCGTCCTGCAGCCTCTGTGTGACCCCTGATAGCAGCAGCCGGGGATCACTGCCAGACGCTGGAGGACCCTGTCTGTGCTCTCCTCTCCACTGGAACTGCGGTAGGGGGCCCCTGGGGGATGGGGGCCCTGGGCATTTGCCCTGCTTGCCCCCCCCCCTAACGCCGGCCCTGCCCCCATAGATGCCCCTCTGTATTATCCCCCATAGATGGCCCCCTGTATTATCCCCCATAGATGCCCCTCTGTATTATCCCCCATAGATACCCCCCTGTATTATCCCCCATAGATGCCCCCCTGTATATCCCCCATAGATGCCCCCCTGTATATCTCCCATAGATGGCCCCCTGTACTATGCCCCATAGATGCACCCCCTGTATTATCCCCCATAGATGCCCCCCCCTGTATATCCCCCATAGATGCCCCCCCCTGTATATCCCCATAGATGCCCCCTGTATTATCCCCCTTTGCAAAGCAGATAAAAAAAAAAAAAAAAAACACAACTCACCTAACTCCCCTGTCGGCTGTCTTCTCCGCTTCTCAACAGGGGGCTTCCTGGGGGGTGTCCCGGGGATTCCCGGGCAGCACTGGTACCAAACTCAGCGTCCGCCCGGGCTAGTACTTCCAGTGCACGGAGCGTCTGTGCCGGAAGTACAGGCCGGGGGGGCGGACTCTGAGCTCTCTGGTACCTGTGCTGCCGGGGATAGGACGGGATGACTAGGGGGGGCCCCTCGCGCGTCCCATCTTATCTCCGGCAGCACAGGTACCAGAGAGCTCAGAGTCCGCCCCCCGGCCTGTACTTCCGGCACAGACGCTCCTTGTGCCGGAAGTACTAGCCCGGGTGGACGCTGAGTCCGGTACCAGTGCTGCCCCCAGTTACCAGGACACCCCCGGACCCCAAACAGCTGCAGCACCCGGGAGGCCTGTTCGGCCGCCGGGTGCTACAGGATATGTCAGCTCCGGGGGCCCGCGCCAAGGGCCCCCTGATGCGGCGGGGCCCCATAGTTCCGCCCCTGCTGGCTGCTCAGGAAGCTCCCTGTATGTGGAAATAGCCACTACTGGGACCAGAGCCTCAGCAGGAGACAGCTGCTGCTGAGGAAACATGTGAGAGGTGAGTATTCCTTTGTTTGTTTGTTTTTCTGTTACACAGGGGGGCTTTGTGGTAGTTGTGTGGGGAGCTGGGAGTGGTATTTGCGTTGGGGGCTGTGGTGGTAGTTGTGTGGGAGCTATAGTTGCTTTGGGGGCTGGGGTGATAGTTGTGTTGGGGATAGTTGTAGTTGTGTGGGAGGCTGTAGTTGTTTTGGGGGCTGGTAGTTGTGTGGGGATCTGTAGTCGGGTGGGAGCTGTAGTTGTGTGAAGGGCTGGTAGTTGTGGGGGGAGCTGGGGATAGTAGTTGTGTGGGGAGCTGGGGGTCGTAGTTCTGTGGGGGGCTGGGGGTGGTAGTTGTGTGAATGGCTGGGGGGTAGTTGTGTGTATGGCGGGGGTAGTTGTGTGTATGGCAGGGGTTCGGGTGATGGGTGTTGTCTGGAAAGGTGGGAGGCTGAATGAGCTTTATGTTACCTCAAGGGGGTCGTCGAAAAAAAGGTTTCGCACAGGGCGCCATTTACCCTAAGGCCGGCCTTGCCTAGATGGTTTTACAACACCAAATATATAGTTTATCCTATGGGGTATACTGTGGCCTGGGCTATACTATATCCAGGTTTATAGTATGGCCTAGGCTATTATACACCCCTGGGTCTAAAAATATATCCTCTGTGGTATTCTGTGACCTGGGCCAGGGGTGAGAAAACCAGTGAAGTGATAACATTATGGCCCAGAGAGATATAGCATGGCCTAGGCTGTTTTACACCCCAGGTATAGAGTTTATCCCCTGGGCCTGGTTCGATATTAGATGGATATATTCTGTCCTGGAGGAGTATACTCTTGCTTAGGCTATGTTACACCCCGGGGTATTGTTTGGTCTAGGCTATTTTATACCCCAGGGCATAGTTTGGTCTAGGCTATTTTAATCAACGAGGTATAGTTTGGCCTTGGCTATTTTAAACCCGGGTATACTCTGGCCTAGACCAAACTATGCCCAGGTATAACCTGGATCGGGGTTAATCTGGCCTGCTACACCCGGCCACAGGGGATTCCTCCGTGGACCCTCTCACCTAAAGAGGCCTGACGGGCACCCCTATTTAAGAGCTTCAGGCCTAACACTTTTTTCCCTGCCTCTATATAGTGAGCTTCTGATTAATTTAATTGTATAGAGACAGAAAGTGACAAGTGTGACAGGAGTGTGAAGTAGCAGCATGAAGTGTGAAAAGGCAGTGTAGCCCATTTCCTTTCCCTTGGGCCTCTCCCTACCTCCTCCTTCCAGGCTGCCTTCTCTGCTCTATGTGCTGCTGGCAGTTAGGACACTGCAGTGTGTTTGCAGCGTGCGTGTGCGTGTGTGTGTGTGTGTGCATGGCCGGCCTTAGGGGTGTGCGACCTGTGCGGTTGCACAGGGCGCATCACTCCTGGCCAGCTAGGGGGCGCTCTGGCAGACAGTCAGCTGCACACCTAACTGGTCTGGCAGAGATATATTTTGTCTGTCAGAGCGCCCCCCTAGCTGGCCGCCTGCCATCCTTGCATAGGGGTTGGTTTCGGGCGCTCCTAAAGACAGAGGGGCCAGAGACCCTTCAGATTAATGTTCCGGGTTCATCCTGGTAAGCCCCGCTACCGCTGACAAGCCCCACCCCCTGGCGCCCACCGCGGGTGGGATACTGACTCTCTTCTAGCCACAATCAGGGCCGTTCCCAGGCTTTCTGCCGCCTGAGGCAAACCTGGGCTGCCGCCGCCCCCAGCCCACCGCGCGTTGATTGCAAACACATTCCCCCCCCCCCGCGCGGCTCCACACCACTGCGCAATCTTACTCCCCCCCCCCTGTCGCTACACACTGCACCACTGCGCACCCCCCCCCCTCCCCGGAACTTACCGGAGCGCAGGGCAACACTCCTGCCACCTGGTGACCGCGGCTGTGTAGCGCCGCGGCGGACGGCTGCGGCGCATGCACGCGACGGATGCTGGGCGACGTAGGACGGAGAGCCCGGCAGTACGTGGGGACGCCGGGGAACGTGGGCGGCAGGATATGTGGTGAGGCTGTGACTGCTGCTGTCATTTTAGCTAAGTTAAACTTAACTAAAATGACAGCGGTGAGGATCTTGCCGCCTCCTGCAGGGATGCAAAATCTGCCGCCTGAGGCGGAATACTCATTCCGCCTCATGGCAGAAGCGGGCCTGGCCACAATGCAGCCTGCTGAACTGTTTGCTGGACAGGTCATCAGCTGTGTGTATGGCAGCTAATCTCTGTAGCACAGGCCATGCTTCCCGGCCGGGCAGTGTGCTGACCTGTGACCTCTGCCCAGCCATGTGCCTCCTCTCTTCTCCTCAGCAATTCATGCAGCATCTGGAATACTCTGCCCCTGCTGTAAGTCTGATGATTCTTCTCTCCCCTCTGTCTCTTTATCCTCCCTCCCATCTACCTCTCCCCACTCCTATCTATCTCCTATTATCTATCTATCTATCTATCTATCTATCTATCTATCTATCTATCTATCTCCTATCTATCTTTTTATCTATCTATCTATTTCCTATCTATCTGTCTATCTGTCTATCTATCTATCTATCTATCTATCTTATTTTTCTTTCTTTCCCTCTGACAGTGCAGAGTCTGTATATACTGTGGCAATCTACTTCATGTACACTGTTCTGACCCTGGTGCTGTGTATACATGCACTGCCACAGTATATACAAACACTGACATCTCTCCTCTCCTTGCCTTCTTGGAGTTCTTTTGTAAAATAAAAAGATTTAAAAAGAGAATTGTCCATAATGTTATAAAGCAGTGCATAACTACTACCCCCATCATACCCCGACAGCTGAAACAGTGTATAACTACTACTCCCACCATACCTGACAGCTAAAACAGTGCATACTACTCCCCTAGCATCCTCATAGCTGAAACAGTGCATTACTACTGCCCCAGTATACCCCAACAGCTAAACAGTGCATAACTACTGCCCCAGCATACCCCAACAGCTAAACAGTGCATAACTACTGCCCCCATCATACCCCGACAGCTGAAACAGTGTATAACTACTACTCCCACCATACCTGACAGCTTAAACAGTGCATACTACTCCCCTAGCATCCTCATAGCTGAAACAGTGCATTACTACTGCCCCAGTATACCCCAACAGCTAAAACAGTGCATAACTACTGCCCCAGCATACCCCAACAGCTAAAACAGTGCATAACTATTGCCACAGCATACCCCAACAGCTAAACAGTGCATAACTACTGCCCCAGCATACCCCAACAGCTGAAAGTGCATACCTACTACCCACAGCATACCCCAAAAGCTAAAACAGTGCATAACTACTGCCCCAACAGCTGAAACAGTGAATACCTATTCCCCTCAGCATACCCTTATAGCTTAAAGGGGTTATCCAGCGCTACAAAAACTTGGCCACTTTTTCCCCTCTCTTGTCTCAAGATTGGGTGGGGTTTCAAACAGAGTTCCATTGAAGTAAATGGAGCTAAATTGCAAACCACACCTGAACTGGAGAAAAGAGAGGGGGAAAAGTGGCCATGTTTTTGAAGCGCTGGATAACCCCTTTAAACCGTGCATAACTACTATCCCGCGCATATCCTAACACCTGAAACAGTGCATAACTACTACCCCAGCATACCCTGATATCTGAAGTGATATTGTCTGAACTATAAAATGATCACATTCCTGATCTTGCACAGTAAATGGTGTAATCGCAAAAAGGCCAAATCACATCCCAGAAAAAAATTCTAAAATTGATGAGAATGTCACATATATAACAGTCGGGGGTGGCGCTCGTTGTAGTAGGAATTAGTCTATCATAACTAAATACTACAGCCTCCCATCTCGTTTGTGGTTTTAGGCTATGTTCACACTACGTAAAACTACGTAAAAGTTTTGCGCTGTGGAACATAGCTTATCTTCAATGGGATCCCGGCCGGAGCGTACACGCATCGTATGCACTCCGGCTGGGGATCCCATGCGGCGCCGGAAAAAAACTGACAGGTCAGTTTTCTGCGGCCGGAATTCAGTGAATTCCGGCCTCAGAAAGACCTGTCAGTGCACACAGTGGGCTATGGGAAGCTCTGATGCGGGTGCGCGCTGATGCGCCCGCATCAGAGCTTTGCGGCTGGAAAGATCACCCGGCCGGTACTTAAGTACGATGATCCGGCCAGAGACCGGCCGTTCCGTGACCCGGCTGGGTAACGAAACGTCCGGTCTCATACGCTGTGTGAACATAGCCTTATTGTGGGAGATGTCTGGAGGGATGGGAGGCTGTAAGATTTAGTCTATGTGACTATTCAGGGGTATCAACGGAGGGGGGGGGGGCGCCAAAAGAAAGTTTTGCACAGGGCGCCATCTACCCCAAGGCCTGCCCTGTGTGTGTGTGTGTGTGTGTGTGTGTGTGTGTGTGTTTGTGTGTGTGTACTATCTATGCATATATGTATTGTGCATTTCATGTGCATTTTCTGTGAAATATGTATGTACACAGGTTTTATGTACTAATATGAAAGGTAGATGTGTGTGTGTGTATGTGTGTGTGTGCGTCTTGAGCTATGTAGTGTGCATTTGTTTATATCTGTGTATGTACATAGTATTTTATCATACATGTCTAAAGAATGTATATTTGTAATGTGCATTTGTTTATATCTGAGTATGATATGTATGTATGTATTGTGCATATTTGTGTATGTAATATGTATGTTATATGTAGGGATGATCGAACAGCGCTGGTTTGGGTTCATACTAACCTGAACTTCAGCGCTGTTCAATAATCTCTAGTTATATACATTCATTTGTAAGGAGTGTGTGTATTTATCTATGTAATGTACACATTTGTAGGTACATGTGTATACTGTGAAATTGAAAAAACACAATTTTTTTTCTTTGGGGGAGCTTCGTTTTTATGCCGTGTGTTCTATGGAAAAACTGACATGTTATATATCTTCCTCAAGACGGTATGATTAAAGGGATATATGCAACTTATATAACTTTTATATTAATTGATGGCTCGTTAAAAAAATTAAAATAGGGCTGTGTCAGGTGTCATTTCTTGCTCCATTATGTGTTCTTTCTATTGGTACCTTGATTGCACATATGCAACTTTTTGATCGCTTTTTATTACGCTGCGATACCAAACATGTTTGTTTATTTATTTATTTTTATTTATAAAATGGGAAAGGGGGGGTGATTTGGACTTTTATTAGGGGAGGGGATTTTTTATTAATACATACAGTAGTTAGAAGCCCTCAGGGGGACTTCTATATAAACAGCACTGATCTTTCATTGAGATCAATGCTGTGTATATAACAGATCGGTGCTCTATTATAATGGTCTGCTGCAGACCACATACATGGATTGCCGAGCTGGGATCAGTGTCATTCTGACGTTGAGCCGCGGCCGGCTCATTAGAATGGATCTCCTCTCCACAGCTTTGACAGCTGCATTTGAATAGTTAATTAGCCGGCCGCGGCAATTGGCTGCGGCGGCTAATATCTGCGGTCCCTGGCTCGACATAGTTTAGCCAGCCAATCACAGTTAGAGGGTTTTTTTTAAGTCCTGTCTATTCATAGTGCCTGTCTCTCCCCCCTGCATGTTTTTTGGCTGGAAAAAAGCGCCAGGGAGGTGGGGGGGGGGGCGCAAATCAAATATTGGAACGCAATCGAATAGCAAGAATAGATCAAATACTATTCGCTCATCACTAGCAGGGAGAAATCCACGTGCAGCACATTCTCTCCTGTTTTTGTGTCAAGTGACCGAAAGGGCAGCAGAATGTCAGTATATGGGGCTCCATGTCTTTCACACACCTCTCTCTGCACTTCTCCTGATGGATTACGTTCTAAACACTCAGATCCCAACATTAAAAACTTTTGACATATCTCTGTGACAAGTCAAAAGTTATTTTTAATTAAAGGTCCACTTTATGTTCAAAAAATGTACTATTCATACAATGTGCTATTTTTGAAAAGACGGCCGCAGTTTTCAATTAAAACTGCGGTTGTTCTTTTGAGCCCAGGCGGCATTGCATTGAAATTAATGCCGTCTGTTCCATGTGCACGCTGCACCGACAACAGCTTTTGTTCGGTGCGGCGGTGCAAAAGAATGCTCATCCAAAAAACGAAAAGTGCAACAGCAACCTACAGATGCAAGTACTTAAAGTACATACTCCCCCCAGCTTCTTGTGCTATGTAATATCTATAGATATTAAAAAATGAGGATCTTAGAAAAGTATTTGATCAGAGTGTAGCATGTCACCACGTTAAGGTGTCCTCAGAGACATGGTCCTACTCTAGCATTGCCACATTAGCAATGGCTTCTCCTGGGCTAACATTAAAGCCCCTATTACCCGGGGTGACATACAGGAGCAAATGAGCACTTTCATCACTTCTTTGCTCCTCATTCCTCACTCACTACCGAGATATTACATGCAGCGTCAGTGAGCGGGTAAGTGCAGGGGAGGCCACAGGGCGCTGTGGGGGGGGGCTGCCCAGGTGATTGCTAGATCATCCGGGCAGCCTATAGAGGATAGCAGCGGTCTGCTGCCGCCGCTCCTATTCCACGGAACGACGGCAGCAGATCGCTGCTTTCACAGTCGTTTGTCTTTCAAAATGTTGAAAGGCAAACGACAGCAACAATCAGCCATCATCGCTCATGTGGGCTGATTGTTGCCTTCTTTCACACGGGATATTGGCCAAAAATCGTTCTGTGTAATAGGGCTTTTAGCTTACAAACTGGCCAGATAGGAGCCAAATAATCTCTATTTATAGCACCCTTAGGATATGGGTGGAGTGCAAGACAACAGGAGGTAGCCACACCCCCCACATAAAACAAAAAAGCAGGCAGCAGCATTCCTATGCCTTTGTTCACAGAAAACAATGATTATGTCAATAAATAATAGTGTTATTAATCTTCCATGCACACATGGATGCAGTCTGTTAATCCGTGGTATGCATAGAAATCAATTAAGCATTGATTTCCTCAAGTTTGCCGTATGGAAATGAATGTTCCTGAGGCTTTCAGAGCTATGGCGGCCGCAGGAACATGCAAACACTTGTTGGTGTTTGGCCAGTATAACAACGGCCATTGCTAAGAAATGGCCACTGTTATACTGTGTGTGAACATAGCCTAAAGGAGTGTGAGAAAACTTTTTATATATTCACCTACTCTAAACAGCTAATATGAGTGGTCTATGTTATAATTAAAGCCTATGAGCTGCAAGTTCTATTGGCTTTCATTAAATATTGTAGACTGGTGATTGTAGCAGTTTAGGGTACAGATGAAGGGGCAGAGTGCCCCTTCATTCTAGCGATTGGTTGGGGTCTGAGCATCCAGACCCCCACCAGCACAAATTTTTTGACATGTCACTATGATAGGCATGAAGTTTGTTTAAATGATAGTTATACTTTAAAAAACTTATGTGGCACTCTATTCCACAGAAACAGTTGTGCAAGTGACTGGCAGTGTGCTACCATAGCATTACTGGTCACATAGGCAGCTGATGCAAAGTCACTGTACTTATGTAAAAGGTTTGGTACTGGTTATATCTGTGTATGTAGGCTGGGCCCTTAGAATTAATATCCCTGGTGGGCCCACGGTACCCCTGTCTGACACTGCATCCAACCCCTGTCCTAAAAGTTATACCTCTGAACGATCCCACCTCCACTTCCAAGATGGACCCGTCTTGGCAGTGAAAGCCCACTCAGCCAATGACTGGTCCCAGTAATTTCCTAACTGACAGAGACAGTAAAGTACTGGGGCCAGTGATTGGCTGAGCAGGCTGTCACTGCCTAGACGGGTCCGTCTTGGAAGTGAAGGTGGGATTGTTCAGACAGGACCAGAAAAAAATGCAGGAGGACCTTGGGGTAAGCATGGAAAGATAAGAATAGACTGTTATGCTCTGCACCTTAACCCCTTCTGGACCAGGCTAATTTTCGTTTTTGCGTTCTCGTTTTTTCCTTAAAATGCCATAGCAGTTGCATTTTTACACCTACAGACCCACATGAGCCCTTATTTTTTGCGTCACTAATTGAACTTTGCAATAACAGGCTGAATTTTTGCATAAAATATGCTGCAAAACCAGAAAAAAATTATATGCACAGTGAAATTGAAAAAAAAAAAACACAATTCTTTTCTTTGGGGGGGGGGCTTAGTTTTTATGCCGTGTGTCCTATGGAAAAACTGACATGTTATATATGTTTCTCAAGTCGGTATGATTAAAATTATATGCAACTTGCATAACTTTTATTTTATTTGATGGCTTGTAAAAAATTCAAACCATTGTTAACAAATATATGTTCCTTAAAATCGCTCTATTCCCAGGCTTATAGCGCTTTTATCCTTTGGTCTATAGGGCTGTGTCAGGTGTCATTTCTTGTTCCATTATGTGTTCTTTCTATTGGTACCTTGGTTGCACATATGCAACTTTTTTGATCGCTTTTTATTAAAATTTTTCTGGATTTGATGCGACCAAAAATTTTGCACTTTGGGCGATTAATATTTTGGGCGATTAATATTTTGGGCGATTACGCACGCGGCTATAACAAACATGTTTATTTATTTATATTTTTTATTTATAAAATGGGGACAGGGGGTGACTCAAACTTTTATTAGGGGAGGGGATTATTTATTAACCCCTTAACAACATCGGGCCTATATTTACGCCCTGATGACGGTAAGGACGTTCAGAGCGGGGCCGCGCGGCGACCCCGCTCTGATCCGCGGCAGTCCCGGGTGCAGCTTGTAGCCCGGGACCGTAGGTATTAGCGGGCACAGCGATCGGACCGTGACATGACAGCTGCATCCGATTACCGGATTCAGCTGTTCCCTGGTGTCTAGTGGCGGAGATCGCTTCTCCGGGATTTTATCCCGGAGGAGCGATCTCCGTTTCTGAAGCCGGCCGGGGACCGCTCCAAGATGGCGCCCTCCCCAGCTCGGCACTCGTTTACTTCCGGCTGCAGCAGCCGGAAGTAAACGAGTGCCTATCTCATGGATCTCTGCAGTATATCTATGCTGCAGAGATCTCTATGAGAGATCAGATCACTTATACTAGAAGTCCCCTAGGGGGGCTTCTAGTATAAGTGTTAAAGTAAAAAAAAAAGTGTTGTTAATAGTAAAAAGCCCCCTCCCCTAATAAAAGTCTGAATCACCCCCCTTTTCCCAGATTATAAATAAAAGTAAATAAATAAACAAACATGTTTGGTTTCGCCGCGTGCGTAATCGCCCAAACTATTAATTAATCACATTCCTGATCTCGCACGGTAAATGGCGTCAGCGCAAAAAAATCCCAAAGTGCAAAATTGTGCATTTTTGGTCAAATCCAGAAAAATTGTAATAAAAAGCGATCAAAAAGTCGTATATGCGCAATTAAGGTACCGATAGAAAGAACATATCATGGCGCAAAAAATGACACCTCACACAGCCCCATAGACCAAAGGATAAAAGCGCTATAAGCCTGGGAATGAAGCGGTTTTAAGTGATGTATATTTGTTGACAATGGTTTAAATTCTTTACAGGCCATCAGATACAATATAAGTTATACATGTTACATATCGTTTTAATCGTAACGACTTGAGGAACATATATAACAAGTCAGTTTTACCCCAGGGCGAATGGCGTAAAAACACATTTCCCTCAAATAAACAAAATGCATTTTTTTTTTTCAATTTCACCACACTTTGAATTTTTTTCTGGTTTTGCAGTGTACTTTATGCAAAAATTCAGCCTGTCATTGCAAAGTACAATTAGTGACGCAAAAAATAAGGGCTCATGTGGGTTTCTAGGTGGAAAAATGCAAGTGCTATGGCCTTTTAAGCACAAGGAGGAAAAAACTAAAACGCTAAAAATCGAAATTGGCTCTGTCCTTAAGGGGTTAATAATACAACTTTTTTTTTTTTACACATATACTTAAAGCCCCCCTGGGGGACTTCTAGTAAATGCACACTGATCTCTCATAGAGATCTATGCTGTATAGTTATAAAGCATACATCCATGAGATCAGTGTTCTATTGCTTTTGGCTGCTGCAGCCAAAAGCAATAGAATGCCAAGCCGGGATCAGCAGCATTATGGCACAGACCCCGGCTGGCACCAGAAGCAGGGATCGCCTCTCCGTGACAACGTCACGGGGGGAGATCTCTCCACTAGACACCAGGGATGAGGCTGCAGTAAGTCTTCAGATGCAGCTGTCAACGACGGCGATCGGACCGTGCCAGCTAATAGCCACGGTCCCGGGCTACATGCCGCATCTGGGACCGTGGCGGTTCAGAGCGGGTCACCGCGCGGCCCCGCTGTGAACTCCCCCACCCGTGTGAGGACGTACAGTTACGCCCTCGTGCGGGAAGGGGTTAATGTTGACAACTACAGTATATCCCACATCCCTTGTTTAAGTGCACCTCTGTAAGCACCTTTTGCAAATTGTACAGTATAGATCTTCTTTCCATCTTGATATTTTTATTTTATATTTTGCTTGACATTTTTCCAAATAACTGCAAAATTCCAGGAGGATCAGTTTACATAAACTTAGCAGAGTTTATTAAAGGAGAAATCCCATGAAAATAAAAACAAGCAGGCAGGAGGGGTGAGGGACCATAATAAAGAAAATATACTCACCCATCCGTGCCAGGTTGCTAAATTGTAAATGGGTTGTCAATTCAGAAATGTATTTTTATTGTAATATTTGGAGCAAGGAGTTTTCCCCTCATTGGCACTGTATTGCCATTTTCTGGATAAAATCTAATGGATAATGGATTTAACCAGATAGAGAAGACGTATTGTTAAGTTTTTGCATTCATATTAACATCACGTCTTTTTCCAACCATGATATGTTTCTACAATACAAATCCTGTCTATAATTGTATCTTTACATTAGTATTAGCTTAGGTAATAAGCAATAAATACAAATGTGATATAACCATAAATACTAATGTAGCATTCTATATTAATTATTATCAATGTTTAATGGAATTTAACTGTGACTGAATTTAGTAATTACATGGCTCACAAATTAATAGTCGGTAAGTATTTATATGTAAAACTAAGTAGATGTCTCATATTGCTAAATTTAACATTTAATTTCATGTGACTAATTACATATGAACTGCAGTATACAGTGAAATCATTTTGTTAGTTCAATAGGAAGCACTGCAGCGATTTTTAACATGCTTCATTAAAGACCAGTATACAAGTCAGATCATTTCTATAAGCTTTAACAGTTCATTAGAATTTGTTTTAACATTTCAGTTATGATGCATCTATAAAATGTCTGAATCTTATGTATAACAGGAAATCTTCTGCAATAATAAGGGTAGATCTCTCTCTCTCTCTCTCTCTCTCTCTCTCTCTCTCTCTCTCTATATATATATATATATATATATATATATAATTTATTTTATTTTATTCTATTTTTTACTACATCTAGCTCAGGGGTCTCAAACTTGCGGCCCGCGGGCCAACTGCGGCCCTCGGGACACTAGTTTGCGGCCCCCACCTCAATGGCAACTTTACTGTAAGTGCGGCCCTGTGTCACTGACACTGTGCTCTCTGTGCTCTATGTCAGTGTTTCTCAACCTGCGGTACGCGTACCCCAGGGGGTACGCGCCGCAGGTTGGGGGGTACACGGCCGGAGGGGGGAAAAATAAATATATAAGCTTTGGTGCCTGGATATTGCTATCACCGGTCACCGCTGCAGCTCTCTCCTTCTTTCCCCCAGCAGCAGCTCAGCAGCGTTCTGTGGGGGACAGGGCTTGGAGATGCTGCCGGGGGAAAGATGGAGAGAGTCAGGCTGATCACAGGGGAAGCAGGGTACAGCAGCGTCTGCTGCTCGCTGTCCCCCTGCGGCTGCCGGATCCGGGAGCGGCGGCATCAAGATAGTGATCGGGGCAGAGAGGAGATGATGGGAGTGGATTTAGCATCAGGGATACAATCGGCGCCGGAGGGTCCTATTCCGACCTCAGAGGTGTCTGGCCAGCTGCCAGAGAACCGGGCCGGCGAGGAGTCGTGGTGCGCCGGGCTCCCCACGCCTCGGGCTGTGACGGGAGTGGAATGTGTACCAGAAGATGGGGCAGCCCCGGCGTCCATGGCCGCCGCTGCTTCTACCTGGTGGCCCTGGACGCCGGGCATGCCCCATGTTCCACACACACCACACCACGACTCCTCGCCGACTCGGTTCTCTGGCAGCTGGCCAGACACCTCTGAGGTCCGAATAGGACCCTCCGGCGCCGATTGTACCCCTGATGCTAAATCCACTCCCATCATCCCCTCACCTCCTGTGTAACCCTAATCATCACCTCCTGTGTCGCCCCCATCATAACCTCCTTTGTCACCCCCATCATCCCCTCACCTGTGTCACCCCCATCATCCCCTCACCTCCTGTGTAACCCTAATCATCACCTCCTGTGTCACCCCCATCATCACCTCCTGTGTCACCCCCATCATCCCCTCACCTCCTGTGTCACCCCCATCATCTCCTCACCTCCTGTGTCACCCCCATCATCCCCTCACCTCCTGTGTAACCCCCATCATCACCTCCTGTGTCACCCCCATCATCACCTCACTTCATGTGTCACCCCATCATCACCTCCTGTGTCACCCCCATTATCCCCTCACCTCCTGTGTCCCCCCCATCATCACCTCACTTCATGTGTCACCCCATCATCACCTCCTGTGTCACCCCCATTATCCCCTCACCTCCTGTGTCCCCCCCATCATCACCTCACCTCCTGTGTCACCCCCATCATCACTCATGTGTCACCCCCATCATCACCTCATGTGTCACCCCCATCATCACCTCCTGTGTCACCCCCATCATCTCCTCACCTCCTGTGTCACCCCCATCATCCCCTCACCTCCTGTGTCACCCCCATCATCACCTCACCTCCGGTGTCACCCCCATCATCACCTCATGTGTCACCCCCATCATCACCTCCTGTGTCACCCCCATCATCACCTCCTGTGTCACCCCCATCATCACCTCCTGTGTCACCCCCATCATCACCTCCTGTGTCACCCCCATCATCACCTCCTCTGTCACCCCCTTCATCCCCTCACCTCCTGTGTATCTTGTGGAAACCCTGATGCGGCCCAGCCTCACCCAGACTCTACCTCCAGCGGCCCCCGGGTAAATTGAGTTTGAGACCCCTGATCTAGCTGTATATGTATGTATGTATGTATGTATGTGTGAGTGAGTGTGTGTGTGTAGCAATAACTGAAAAAAATTTATTTCCAATTGAGACTATATATATACAGTAATATAAACATATAATACAATATAAACTTTAAAAATAATTACCCATTTTAGACACAGAGTCTTACCTAGCTAATAAGTCACCAACACATACAATACCCATTATGTGTAATCCTGGAGCTTGAGTTTCAGAAAACTTGATTAAAGGCTAAAGATAATATATGCGCAACCCAGCATTCATATATAGTACACAGCAGGTAACGCTTGATCACCAGCAAACCTAATCTGAGTAGGTGACAATATACCTATAATTTATCATGTCAATCCAACCACTTCTTTGCCACAGAAACAGGAAAATGCTCACTGCTGTGAAAGTACATTTTATTATTTATTTCAAAGTTTTAACATTTATTATTAATAAAAAGAACTACACTGAATAAAAAACAAAAACATGAATGTTAATATTTAAAAACATACATTATGTGTATTGGTTTTGGAGAGCTATTGCATACTGTGTGTTACTACCAGTATTATATATTATAATAATAATAAAGCCTTATTTGATCTGTTAGTCAGATAAGGTGATTATGCACATTATACATCATGTGTGCACAGTATAAGTAATTTGGAAAGATGCCATCATTTTTTACCTATTAAAAAACTATTGTGAACATCAGCACATTGTTCTCCAAACTTGCACTTTGACTTGGTCTTACCAACTTGGATTGTACGGATATTGCACTATTCATACTTGTAGGCTGGGTTCACACTACGTATATTTCAGTCAGTATTGTGAGCCTCATATTGCAACCAAAACCAGGAGTGGATTGAAAACACAGAAAGGCTATGTTCATACAATGTTGAAATTGAGTGGATGGCCGCCATATAACAGTAAATAACTGCCATTATTTAAATACAACAGCCGTTGTTTTAACCCCTTGCCGCATATGGATGTACAAGCACGTCCAAATCTGCCTACAGTTCCTGCAGATGGACGTGCCGGTACGTCCACGGGATGACAGGGGCGCAGGAGCTGCACTCCTGTCATCCCCGGCGGGGCACGGCTGTCAGTGATAGCCGGGCACCCGCCACAACTGCCGAGATCCGCGCCGAGCCCGGATCCCGGCAGTTAACCCCTTAGTGACCGCCGATACAGCGGTCACTAATGGGCCGGCGCTGCAGTGCTTTTCATCTCCCCCCACCGTGAATCCACGGTGCTGGGAGATGAAATAAGTGAATCAGACCCCAGATCAGCCCCCCCCTCCTAGTAGCCAGTCACTAACCCCCCCTCCCCCGGCGGCCATCGGATCCAAGATGGCCGCCGCCATCGCTGTGAACATGAGTATATCTGTTCACAGCGATGGAAATGTAAAAATGAATTAAAACCCCATGCTCTCCGCCACCGGAGGTAGCGGAGAGCATGGGGCAGTGATCGGGGACCCCCCTGTGGGGTCTCGGAACAGGCGATCGGCGGTATATACTATATACCGCCGATCACATGTTCACAGTGCAGGGATGCACTTTTTATCCCCTGTCACCATGAATCATTGGTGACAGGGGATAAAAAGTGTCAGGGTCCGTCCCCCAAGTCGCCCCCCCCCAGTCACCCCCCGTCCCCCAGTCACCCCCCTACCCCTTATACGTTACCTAATCCTGGAGCTCCTTCCTCCTCGACGTCCTGGCTGGTTATGAAGTGCGCATGCGCTACATAACCAGCCAACTCTGAAAATTTAAAGTGACAGAGACCAATTTGGTCTCTGTCACTGAACTATGATTACTGTGATAGAAAATATCACAGTAATCATAGTAATACAGTGAAAATGAATGTGTAAAGTACAAAAAGTGACAAACATACAAAAAAATAAAACACACACTTTTTATTATAGTAATAATTGCAGTTTACTCCTAAATTACCCCTAACCCCCCCAGATTACCCGTAACTACCGCAGGTTGCCCGTAACCCCCCCCCCAGGTTGTCCGTAATCACGTCAGATTGCACGTAACCCCCCAGATTACACGTAACCACCGCACGTTGCCCATAACCACCGCACGTTGCCCATAACCACCGCACGTTGCCCATAACCACCGCACGTTGCCCGTAACCACCGCACGTTGCCCGTGACCCCCTCCAGATTGTCCGTAATCACCCCAAATTACATGTATCCACCCCAGATTACCTATAAGCACTTCAGTTTATCTGTAACAAATCTAGATTGTCTGTAACCCCCCCCCCCCAGGTTGCCCTAACCACCGCAGGTTGCCGTAATCATGCCAGATTACATGTAACCCCCCCAGATTGCACGCAACCACCGCAGGTTGCCTCTGACCACCGCGCCTTGCCTCTGACCACCGCACCTTGCCTCGGACCACTGCACCTTGCCACTGACCACCCCAAATTGCCAATGACCCCCTCCAGATTGCCCGTAACCACGCCAGATTACAGGTACCCACCTCAGATTACCTATGAGCATTTCAGTTTATCTGTAACCACCCCAGATTGCCCGTAACCACCCCAGATTGTCTGTAACCACCCCACGTTTCCCGTAACCACCTCATGTTTACCGTAACCACAGCAGGTTGCCTGTAACCACCCTAGATCGCCTGTAACCACAGCAGGTTGTCTGTAACCACAGCCGGTTGTCCGTATCCTTGTCAGGTTGCCTGTAACCACCCCAGGTTGCCTGTAACCACCCCAAGTTGTCCGTATCCACGTCAGGTTGCCTGTAACCACCCCAGGTTGCCTGTAACCACAGCAGGTTGTCCGTATCCACGCCATGTTGCCTGTAACCACCCCAGGTTGCCTGTAACCACCCCAGGTTGCCTGTAACCACCCCAGGTTGTCTGTAACCACAGCAGGTTGTCCGTATCCACGTCAGGTTGCCTGTAACCACCCCAGGTTGTCTGTAACCACAGCCGGTTGTCCGTATCCTTGTCAAGTTGCCTGTAACCACCCCAGGTTGCCTGTAACCACCCAAGGTTGTCCGTATCCACGTCAGGTTGCCTGTGACCACCCCAGGTTGTCTGTAACCACAGCCAGTTGTCCGTATCCTTGTCAGGTTGCCTGTAACCACCCCAGGTTGCCTGTAACCACCCCAGGTTGCCTGTAACCACCCGAGGTTGTCCGTATCCACGTCAGGTTGCCTGTAACCACCCCAGGTTGCCTATAACCACCCCAGGTTGTCTGTAACCACAGCAAGTTGTCCGTATCCATGCCACGTTGCCTGTAACCACCCCAGGTTGCCTGTAACCACCCCAGGTTGTCTGTAACCACAGCAGGTTGTCCGTATCCACCCCACGTTGCCGGTAACCACCCCAGGTTGTCTGTAACCACAGCAGGTTGTCCGTATCCCCCCCACGTTGCCCGTAACCACTCCAGGTTGCCTGTGACCACCCCATGTTGACCATATCCACCCCAGATTGTCTGTAACCACAGCAGGTTGTCTGTAACCACAGCAGGTTGTCTGTAACCACAGCAGGTTGTCCGTATGCACGCCATGTTGCCCGTACCCACCCCAGGTTGCCTGTGACCACCCCATGTTCACCGTAACCACCCCAGGTTGTCCGTATCCACCCCAGATTACCCGTAACCACCCCATGTTCACCGTAACCACCCCAGGTTGTCCGTATCCACCCCAGATTACCCATAACCACCCCAGGTTGCCCGTAACCACCTCCAGATTACCCGGAACCACCCCAGACTGTCCGTAACCACCCCATGTTACCTGTAATCTCATTTTCTTTATTGTATTTTAGTAACTGCTCTATTCTAATAACTATTACTAGCTGCGGTTTTGCTCCAGCAAATTGGCGCTCCTTCCCTTCTGAGCCCTGCTGTGTGCCCATACAGTGGTTTATGCCCACATATGGGGTACTGTTCTACTCAGGAGAACCTGCGTTACAGATTTCGGGGTACATTTTTTCTCCTGTTCCTTGTGAAATTTTGAAATTTCAAACTAAATGAACATATTATTGGAAAAAATCGAGTTTTTCATTTTTACTGTCTACTTTTGAATACTTTCCTCTAATACCTATGGGGTCAAAATGGTCATTACACCCCAAGATAAATTCTTTGAGGGGTGCACTTTCCAAAATGGGGTGACTTATGGGGAGATTTTACTCCGCTGGCACTACAGGGGCTCTGCAAACGCACCTGGCGCTCAGAAACTTCTACAGCAAAATCTGCATTGAAAAAGCTAATTGGCGCTCCTTCCCTTCTGAGCCCCGCTGTGTGCCCATACAGTGGTTTATACCCACATATGATGTACCGTTCTACTCAGGAGAACCTGCGTTATAAATTTTGGGGTAATTTTTTTCTCTTGTTTCTCGTAAAATTGAGAAATTTCAAACTAAACGAACATATTATTGGAAAAATTCGAGTTTTTCATTTTTACTGTCTACTTTTGAATACTTTCCTCTAATACCTCTGGGGTCAAAATGGTCATTACACCCCAAGATAAATTCTCTGAGGGGTGCACTTTCCAAAATGGGGTGACTTATGGGGAGATTTTACTCCGCTGGCACTACAGGGGCTCTGCAAACGCACCTGGCGCTCAGAAACTTCTTTAGCAAAATCTGCATTGAAAAGGCTAATTGGCGCTCCCTTCTTTCTGAGCCCGGCTGTGTGCCCATACAGTGGTTAATGCCCACATATGGGGTACCGTTCTACTCAGGAGAACCTGCGTTACAGATTTTGGGGTACTTTTTTTTTCTTGTTCCTTGTGAAATTGAGAAATTTCAAACTAAATGAACATATTATTGGAAAAATTCGAGTTTTTCATTTTTACTGTCTAATTTTGAATACTTTCCTCTAATACCTGTGGGGTCAAAATGCTCATCTTACCCCAAGATGAATTCTCTGAGGGGTGTACTTTCCAAAATGGGGTGACTTATGGAGAGATTTTACTCCGCTGACACTACAGGGGCTCTGCAAACGCACCTGGCGCTCAGAAACTTCTACAGCAAAATCTGCATTGAAAAAGCTAATTGGCGCTCCCTTCCTTCTGAGCCCCGCTGTGTGCCCATGCAGTGGTTTATGCCCACATATGGGGTACCGTTGTATTCATGAGAACCTGCGTTACAAATTTTGGGGTGCTTTTTCTATCATGTTCCTTTTTAAAATGAGAAACTTTAATCTAAATGTATATATTATTGGAAAATGTAAATTTTCCATTTTTTTATGGCCTAATGGTGAATACTTTGCTCCAGCCCCTGTAGGGTTAAAATGCTCATTATACCCCTAGATTAATTCTTTAAGGTGTGTAGTTTCCAAAATGGGGTCACTTATGGGGGTTTCCAGTATACAAGCCTCCTAAATCAACTTAAAAAAAGAACTGGTCCCTAAAAAAATCAGTTTTGGAAACTTTCACGAAAATGTGGTAATTTGCTGATAAATTTCTAAGCCCCGTAACAACCTAAAAAAGTAAAATATGTTTATGAAATGAAGCCAGAATAAAGAGGACATATTGGTAATGTGACTTAGTAACTAATTTATGTGCTACGACTTTCTTTTTTTAGAAGCAGAGAATTTCAAAGTTCATAAAATGCAAATTTTTTTAATTTTTCATGATATTTTGATGTTTTTCACAAAAAACACACAAAGTAGTGACCAAATTTTGCCACTAATATAAAGTGCCATATGTGACAAAAAAACAATCTCTGTGACAAAAAAAGAATCGCTAGCATACGTTAAAGCATCACTGAGCTATGAGCGCATAAAGTGAGACAGGTCAGATTTTGAAAAATTAGCCTTGTCATTAAGGCCCAAATAGGCTTAGTCTTGAAGGGGTTAAAATACCAGCAAATATTTGCTATTAAATGACGGCCATCCACTGAATTTCAACATTGTGTGAACAGAGCCTTTCTGTGTATTCAATCCACTCCTGGTTTTGGTTGCAATATGAGGACCACAATACTGACTGAAATATACGTAGTGTGAACCCAGTTAATTTGGATTCATGCTATTATGTCATTATACTGTCTCTCTTACCCACATCATGGGGAGTGGGGATCACTGGATCTTACAAGGACCAGTGATAAGTTCCTTTCTCATTCATAAGTGGTTTTAATGTAGTGTGGTCTCTATGATATTTCTAAATAATTATTTTGTTACTTGTATTTTCGGTGCAGCCCTTGTATACTTGTTTGCCTTTCTTTCTCATGCATACTCTCTTTCGAGCAGGTGGGCTAGCAACCAGTGTTATTTGCTGTACATGCTATTTCTTCTATCCTATGAATTGTCTGACCATCACCAGTCTCACCTCTAAGTAAAATAGTACAAATGGTTAGAGATCAAGGAAAAAAGAAAAATAATTATGGCCTGCTTGAAAAAAATTTAGATGGCCCATAATATTCAATGAGAATAATCTGCTAATATTTGTTCCTTTTTGTCTTTGACAATGAATCATTTTGACTACTCTATCACATATTTTTTATGACCTACAACACTCTTTTTTATTATTGTCTTGCAAAAAACAATTACAGTTTCTCAACACGTTTAATCTACTTTATTTTCAATATTGTGCAAACTGATGCTTGATTTTCTTTGTCCATAGTATTAACATCTTCATACTTGAATGGCAGCATTTATTCCTTTAAGTTTTTGAAGCATATGATGTAAATGGGTTGTCTTCATTCCTTTTATGTATGAAAAGCCTCGTCAACAGACCTCTTACATAGATGTTAGTAAGTTAAACTGCATTTGGCAGAGGCTATTCCAGAATATTTTATCATGCATGAAGATTATCTTTTCAACCATAAGGAGAAAAAGGCACAGAGAGTCAACAGCTTTTTCCTTAGGGAATCCCTAAGGAAATAAAGTAGACTTTTCTTTCATTTCTCACTTGTACGCCCCAGAGAGAAGAGAATAGCGCAGGTTTACTACAAAGCCAAGCATTCAGTCAGTGAAGCAGGGGAATGTGGGACTTGGCTGCCAGATTTTTGTTTTAACTTGAAAAAGTCTAAAGAGCACAACTCTTTAACGCTAATAAAAATTCTGAGCAATACATTAACAACACTTTTTTTTTTAAGTCTATCTTGGAAACAAAGTGGGGGGAAATCAATACAAGAGTAATTTATTTTGTGTGAAAATCCCTTTAATAATACTATCTAAAAGAAGTGATATAAAATGGATATAAAACACATTTTATGTGTATTAAAAATACTTAAAAATCAAAGCAATTAAAGGACAACTCCGGCCAAAATGTATTTTTTAATATGTTATTATATAAGGAAAGTTAGACAAATTCCTAATATCTGCTTATTATGGGAACTGCACATAAACTGCTTTTTTCCTCAATTTAGTAGATCATACAGACTTCAATTTCTCAAAAAAAAACTGTGACGTCACGAATCATGGCAGAGCTGGGTGTAACTCCTATGAAGCGTCCAGCAGGGGGCGCAGTATATAGAGAAATTACAATGTAATTTTGGTACTGGTTGCAGTCATCCATAGCAGCTTCTGCACTCACCTGGTGGCAGGAAGAGGCTCCCCGACACCTGTCCATCCCGTACCGGCTCCCCTGGCCCCCTAAGGACCCCCCCACACCTCTCCATCCCTCCCCTAGCCCCCCCTGCACCCATCCATGCCACCGGCTGCCCTCCCTAGCCCCCCTGCACCCATCCATGCTGCCGGACGCCCTCACCTAGTCCCCCCCATACCCATCCATGCCGCTGGCTGCCTTCCCCTAGTCCCCCAACCCCCATCCATGCCGCTGGCCGCCCCCACGCACCCGTCCATGTCTCCAGTCTCCCTCCCCGATCTCTTTCCTGCTACAGTTAATGACTCTCCCAGCTGCCCCGTCCTGTGTGCGGCATCTCCCTTCCGCTGCTTTCAATGTCTGTGTGGCTGGAGAAAGATAGCGGGGACCACGGTATAGCCACGCTCTCCCCGCTGCACACTGCACATTTGTCTAACGTTCCTTATGTAGTAACATATTAAAAATACTTTGGGCTGAACTTCTCCTTTGCATGCCATTGTCTCTCCATGGTAACAGACTACAAACATTCATTATGCAGTGATATCTTCTATGGGACTCTTAAAGCGGTAGTGCGGTGGTAAAGAATTATTCACAGACTAACACACATTACAAAGTTATACAACTTTGTAATGTATGTTATGTCTGTGAATGGCCCCCTTCCCACCACCCCCACCCGTGTACCCGGAAGTGTGGTGCGCTATACTCACCTGTCACATGCCGACACCAGTCTCCGATCTTCAGCGAGTGACGTCTTCGGGCGCCCTCTGCAGCGTCATCCAGTGCTCAGCCGTGATTTGCTGAGCATAACTGTGCTCAGCCAATCGCGGCTGAGCAGCTGATGATGCGGCCACGTCATCAGCCGCTTAGCCGCGATTGGCAGAGCATAACTGTGCTCAGCCAATCGTGGCTGAGCACAGTTGTGACGCGGCAGAGGGGGGACGGGCGGCAGCGACTCGTCCGTCCGAAGATGACGTTTGGCACAAGATGGCGGACAGCCCTCGACACCGATCAGGTAATGTATGATGCACCAACACTTCCGGGTACACAGGTGGGGGTGGTGGGACATGGGGAACGGGGCAATTCACAGACATAACATACATTACAAAGTTCTATAACTTTGTAATGTGTGTTATTTCTGAGCGCCGCACTACCCCTTTAATTCTTGATGACTTCTAAAAATTTCTTCATAATCTGTTACCTTAATGATACATTGGTCCGCAAGGTAGATGAGATACAAAATTATAAGCCATCTGCCAGGTGCAAGGATGTGTACAAGCAAATTGTTTCAAAAAATATTTACTTATATACTGATTGTGACTAGATGAAATTTAAGGGATTTAGGGCATGTCCATGTATATTAACTCCTTTTCATCACTGGTATTCATATATGTACCATGGTGTACCTCTAGCAGGCCTGCTAACTTGGAATGCATAAAACACTCGTGAAGGGGTACTCCAGCAGAAAAAGAAAAATCTAATTAACTGGTGTCAGAAAATGAGACATATTTGTAACTGACTTCTATTTAAAACACTCAAGTATTCCAGCTCTTATCAGCTGCTGTATGCCCTGCAGGAAGTGGTGTATTCTTTCTTGTCACAGACAGACACTGTGTCAGACTGGAAAGAAAACACCACTTCTTGCAGGATATACAGAGGCTCATAAGTATTGGAAGACAGGAGATTTTTAAATAGAAGCAATTTTGAAATGTGTGTAGCTTTCTGATACTAGTTGATTTGATTATTTAATTTTTATTTTATTTTATTTTTTTGCAGGAGTACTCCTGGAGTTATGTTTTAACAGCAATTAACTGCATTTTTTTTACATAGCAACTACACAAATCTTTCCATAAAAAACTACAATGGCTCACCCCATCGTCTGTTGACTGTGATATATCACTATTTTCTGTTCGGTTTTGCTCTGAGACTACAAATAAATCTATGAAACCTTTAGGGTAGGCCCCCTGCGCTGACAACGGCTCAGAAAAAGACGTAGAAAAGTATTCCATATGGGCAAGTTTTTTGCAATGTGTACATACCCCTAGTCCATTACATTTACTTATTTTTACAGGACTCTAGTCCGGCCAAAAAAAAGGTATATACTCCAAAAACAGAGCAAACATAAAAATGCCATATTAAAGGTCAGTGCTAAGGTAAAGAGTTCTATTGCAAAATGTGCCAATAATAATAAAGGAAAACTATCAGCAGGTTAGACAGATCTAACCTGCTGCTATGTCCTTTTTGTAAACATGGCGTAAACAGATGCAGGAAATTTCTCCCCCTTAGCAATATTGCAAGTATCAACTCCTAGTTTCATTTATTTTTCCAACATTCTCAAGTACAGAGAAAACTAGAATAGGAAGAAAATAGCTAACTTGAGTGTAAAAGTGGCAATGGGTTAAGTTACATTTCCATGAAATGGTTAAACTGCAGCCTTTTGCTGAGGGACGGTATGAATGTATCAAATGGAAAAAAAACATCACTGTGCAGATTGCCTGCTAGTCAAGGTTAATTAGGAATCAATCTTCCTTCGAGCTCCCCAACGGAAGATAATTTCTTGATTGCTTATTAATTAAGATTGTAAAATGTGAATAGGTTTGTCTGAATAATTGCTCTCTAATGTGCAACCAATGCTTCAGAGGTTTACACTGTGATGGAATGGGTTATCCATCATGCTAAACAACCTATTTTGTACACAAGAACATGATTCCTAAGTATCTCAATTGACAACACATATGTATTTGTAAAAGGGCTTAATGGCAGAGTATAGAGCATTTTAGCCTAGTAAGATTGCAGAATAAAAGAAATACTAATCTCCACTGTAATTATTAATTGGAGAGGCCTTGAAATCCCCTGACGAAACACCTTGTTCTCTCCATGTAGGTTAATATAGGTTTGGTCTGTTTCTCAGTAGTGCTAGCTGTAGTCAGCAGGTGACATATCCAGACCTTTACCTTCTAGAAGTGTTACTTGAAATGCACAATGGCTAGAACTTTCTCCTGATGGATACTAGATTTGTTGTTATTAACTCTTTCATGTTTGTAAGAAACAGATGAAAATAGAGGCTGAAAGTCTTCCTTAGGTTACAAACACACTTGGCGGGTCTGCAGCGAGTCTCCATGCTGCGTTTTTGCAGCGAGACTCGCTGCAGATCCCGGCCCTATACTTTTAATGGCAGACAAACACGCAGCAGGGATGTACATCCCTGCTGCGAGTTTGTCTGCAGCCCACCCCATTAACCCCCCGGCTGCCGGAGCTGATACTTCACCTGATCCCGGCTCCGGCGGTTCCCGATGTCTTCAGCAAGCCGGAGCGGGGACCAGGTGAAGTATATGCTCCAGCCAGCCGCCCGCAGCCCCGGCCGCCCGATCGCCCCCCCCTCGCAGCACCGATCGCCCCCCCGCAGCACCGATCACACGCCCCCCCAATCGCCCCCCCCCCCCCCGCAGCCCCAGCCGCTCGATCACCCCCCGGCAGCACCGATCGCCCACCTGCAGCCCCCATCGGGGGGGGGCGATCGGGCGGCTGGGGCTGCAGGGGGGCGTGCGATCGGTGCTGCGGGGGCGGCCCGGGGCTGCGGGGGGGTGATTGGGGGGGGCGTGCGATCGGTGCTGCTGGGGGGCGATCGGTGCTGCGGGGGGGTGATCGGGCGGCCGGGGCTGCGGCCGGCTGGCTGGAGCATATAATTCACCTGGTCCCCGCTCCGGCTTGCTTGAAGACATCGGAACCGCCGGAGCCGGGATCAGGTGAAGTATCAGCTCCGGCGGCCCGGGGGTTAATGGGGTGGGCTGCAGACAAACTCGCAGCAGGGATGTACATCCCTGCTGCGTGTATGTCTGCCATTAAAAGTATAGGGCCGGGATCTGCAGCGAGTCTCGCTGTAAAAACGCAGCATGGAGACTCGCTGCAGACCCGCCAAGTGTGTTTGTAACCTTAGAGTATATTCTCATGTGGAAAATTTGTTGTAGAAGAAATCTCTAGAAAATTGTTTGTTAGTGCACACATGGGGGAAAACATGAGCTGTTATTTCAATGTCCATTAACCCCTAGACAACCCATAATGCATCGGTACGGCATGGCCATCTGTTCCCAAACAACCCATGAAGTACCTGCATGCCAAAGGGTCCAGGGGACTTGCTTCATAGAGTCAATGTCACTGCCAATGACAGGTGGCAGTTCGACCCTTGCTGCCCGTCATTAGCACGTCTAAGTGTCAGTGAAAGAAGCCGTTCCTGTCACTATCCAATCGGGACCCCTGCTGTGTGATTGCAGATCCTGATGAATTTCCCTGACTGCTGGAGGTATACTGCTCCATGATTTAGTCAGACTCTATGAGAAGATCACAGATAACATCAATTAATGCTTTGCAATGCATAGCATTGACCTGACCAGCGTTAGCAATCTAATGACTGCTTGTAATAGCCCCTAGAGGACTTAAATTAAAAGGGTTTTAAAAAATATGACATAGCCCCTCCCCAATAAAGTTTAAATCACCCCCCTTCCCATTATAAAAATACAACATGTAAAAATTATTAAATAAACAGACATTTGTGCTCTTGTAGTGGAATTGTCCAATCTATTAAAATATAGCAATATTATTCCCATATGGTGAGCGGCGACGGAAAAGAGATAAAAAAAAATGCCAGGATTGCAAATTCTTTTTACAGTATATATAAAGAAAATTAGTAAAAATGGATTAAAAAGTCCCATCTACACAAATTGTATAAAAAAACAAGAGATTATGGTGCAAAAAAATTACATCCCATACAGCTCCATAGGTGAAAAAATAAAACATATAAGAGTCACAAAAAGGACAATTTTAATCATAATTATTTGCAAAAAAAAAAAAATTTATGTAAAAAAAATTGTTAAATCATTAGAAAAGATATGTAAACATGCCACTGTATTAGGACTGACCTATAGATAAATTTACCAAGTCAGTTTTACCATAAATGCATTGCGTAGACACAGGAACCCTCAAAAAATTACATTTTATGTCCCCATAAATATTTATTTCACTACATAAATAATATTTTTTAGTTTCATCATACATTTTAGGGTAGATTAAAAGGTGCCATCACAAAGTACAACTCGTTCCTGAAAAAAAGCCCTCACTTGCCCCCTGTATATAGAAAATAAAAGCACTATAGCAAGAAGGATAAAATAAGACAACTGGCCTGGTCATTTAGGCCATTTTGGGCTGTGTCATTAAGGGGTTAAATTGATTGTTATGACCATTATTTCCAATTGATTTAGAGGACATAAAAGGAGAAATAAAAGAATTGCCCCCAAAAACGTAATAAAATAAAAATGTTTTAACCAATTTGTTTACAAACATGGCCAATTTTTTAACAGCTACAATTACCAGAAAAAAACAGTGTTAACATGGTCTCACATTTTTAGGCTATGTTCACACAACGTGAACACCCGGCCATTCCGTGACCCCGTCCGGGTCACGGAACGGCCGGTCTCAGCCCGGATCATCCCGGCCGGTACTTAAGTACCGTCCGGGTGATCTTTCCGGCCGCGGAGCTTCCCATGGCACACAGTGAAGCAAGCGGCCGGAGCCGCTTGTTTCACTGTGTGAACTGACAGGTCTTTCTGCGGCCAGAATTCAGTGAATTCCGGCCGCAGAAAACTGACATGTCAGTTTTTTCTGGCGCCGCATAAATCCCAGCCGGAGCGTATACACTGTGTGTACGTTCTGGCCGGGATCCCATTGAAAATAAGGCTTGTTCCACCCCTCAAAAACTGCGGCCGTAGTTTCTGCGGCAAGAACTACGGCCGTAGTTTTACGTAGTGTGAACATAGCCTTAGGTTTAAATATATAGGTGTCTGTCAATATTATATCAATGTTTGTACTCTTTCCATCCTTTCAAAACAATGCTTCAATTTGTAGTTCTATCTCCCCAGTGAAAGTGGAATATGTTTTCAAAACCAAAAGAATAAACAGTTGCTTCATTATAGATTCAAAACTTTACCTCTATAAGAGGGTGCTGAGATTAAAGGGAATATACCATCAGATCTAGGTAAAATTTTTTGCATTAAATTTTTGCAACATCTTGGTGGCGCTATCCTTATTTCAAAATGCTACCAGTTCAAGCACTTGGTCTCCAGTGCATAGAGCCGGGGCAGGTACTCAAGAACAAAATTGTACTATGCGCAGAAACTGGGCAGTTTTTTGCCTTGGTCTGATGGTACATTAGCTTTAACACCAGTACTCACTACGTGTGAGTGCACCCTCAGGCTACATTCACATGCTGTCAAAATGACGGCCATTTTTATTATGTGGCCATCATTAAATGGCAAATACTGGCTGTTGTTATAAAATAACAGTACTTATTTGCTGTGACCGCTGTCTAATGACTGTTATTTCGCAGTGTGTGAATATAGCCTTAAAGTCACAGGACTATCCCAAAATCTGTACTTTGAAGGAGATCTAGGCTTACACAAATATGCATAAGAATGGGCCTGTATAGGTTACTTGGATTATTCCTTCGCAGAGTGATGGTAAAGTTTGATATGTTCCACAATTTAGCATGTAAATAATCTACAAAAACGGGGATTTATCAATGTTACTATTCAGAAAAATTGTTTTTAAGTGAAGAACGGTGCTGATTGTGATGAAATCAGCGTCAATTCTTTACTACAGGGGCGGCATTGCATTAAGTCAATGCAATGCTGCCCGCTGTGTTCACACACAACGTTATTTTAAATAATGTACATGCCTATTATTTCAGGACACTGTTCAATGAACAGCATCTGGAAATAATAGCTGTTCACACAATGTGAAGTTGGCCGGCAGCTGCACTTTACATTGTAGTGAATGGTTAATTAATTCCAGGCACATCCTACGGTGCCCACAAGTCAATTGCGAAAAAAAAGGAATGTTACTGCAGCTGATGCAGAGGTATTGGCTACAGGAGCTTCATAAATGCAGCTCGGCGGCCGGCAGTTTAACTATGGCAACGGACAATGTAACTCTAGAGTTGCTATGCAATGGACGCTGTTAACCGCTGTGTAAACATAGCTTTATTGTTACTGAGAATGCACTACACTAAGATGAATGTTACCGATGATAACCACCAGGGCCAACTCTACTTTTCTGCTGCCTGATAAAAGAAAAGAAAGATTAGGATTGGTTTATTGAGCATTTCAAAAACATACAAAAAGAATTAACACATATGCACATTATCAACAATTTTAGAGTTTAGCACGCAATGCTTTATTTTAATTATATTATTTATAGGGACAAAAAAACACAAACATAGCAGATAAATTTTGTTTATGTGATTCAAATCTAATTTAAGTCAAAATTTTAAGGTTAGCACCTGAGCCAAATTAATTATTTTCTCACTATGAGGCATGATAATCTCATTAGACAGAATTTACAACGAATACAGAAAAACATAACATTGTAGAGTACAATGCTGTCATTTTCTGATAAAAAACATTATGAAGTAAAAGAGACTTAATTGGAACCATGGTTACTCAAGCTTCAGAAATTCAATTTGTTCAGAAATTCAAGTTCTATTATAAAAACATATATTATAAAGGGTTTTGTTGTTTTGTTGTTTTTTTTTTGTTTGTTTGTTGTTTGTTTTTTTTTGCACCATTGTTTTTCCAGAATGCCATCTTCTATTTGGGAAATCCAATGCAGACGATCATCCTCACAGTCCAGTTGATATCAACAAATTTATTATTCATTTACAGGTAACGCGTCTCAGGACTGTAAGATGTCCCTTCCTCAGACCTCACGAATAAAATTGTGCATTCATTGTACGATTGCAGATCTCCAGCTCCAGCCATCTTGTTTGATGCACTATACAAATGTGTGTACAGTAGGTTGTGACTTGGCACAACCTAACAAGGGTAGCAGCTATTTATAAGATATTCTGGCTCACCATTTAGCGATATGAGGCCCTATGAGGCGCTCTGCCTTTTTTTTTATCCTATCTTCTATTTATATCCTTATTGGCATGCTCACAATTTTAGTGTCTGCACCCTTTATAAATGCCTCTCTCTATTTGGCACATATAGGACTTATTAATGTACCAAGACAGAACCAGTATCTTTACATCTTCAAACTTTTATATAGAAAAAAAACGCAAATACTGTTCCTTATTTTCCTAGTGAATGTAAGTAAAGTAAGTGATTGTGCATTGAGAGTGCATTGCCATGTAGTCCTGGTTCAGTCTGAAAAGCGTCACCAGCTATCTGATGGCTGCCAGTCTCCTTAGTCCCCTGGCTT